>NC_053022.1:522434482-522734482 GCF_003073215.2 Triticum urartu | reverse complement strand
TCAAAACACCTTGAACTTGTCGAAAACCTTTTTGCGACAATTCTAGCTTTGTAGATAGTAACACTACTATCCGTGTCCGTCTTCCTCTTGAAGATCCATTTATTATCAATGGCTTGCTGATCCTCGGGCAAGTCCACCAAAGTCCACACTTTGTTCTCATACATGGATCCTATCTCAGATTTCATGGCCTCAAGCCATTTATCGGAATCTGGGCTCATCATCGCTTCCTCATAGTTCGTAGGTTCGTCATGGTCAAGTAACATGACCTCCAGAATAGGATTACCGTACCACTCTGGTGCGGATCTCACTCTGGTTTACCTACGAGATTCGGTAGTAACTTGATCTGAAGTTACATGATCATCATCATTAGCTTCCTCACTAATTGGTGTAGTAGTCACAGGAACAGATTTCTGTGATGAACTATTTTCCAATAAGGGAGAAGGTACAATTACCTTATCAAGTTTTCTACTTTCCTCCCACTCACTTCTTTCGAGAGAAACTCCTTCTCTAGAAAGGATCCATTGTTAGCAACGAATGTCTTGCCTTCGGATCTGTGATAGAAGGTGTACCCAATTGTCTCCTTTGGGTATCCTATGAAGACATATTTCTCCGATTTGAGTTTGAGCTTATCGAGATGAAACTTTTTCACATAAGCATCGCAACTCCAAACTTTAAGAAACGACAGCTTAGGTTTCTTGCCAAACCATAGTTCACACGGTGTCGTCTCAACGGATTTAGATGGTGCCCTATTTAACGTGAATGCAGCTGTCTCTAATGCATAACCCCAAAACGATAGTGGTAGATCGGTAAGAGACATCATAGATCACACTATATCTAATAAAGTACGGTTATGACGTTCGGACACACCATTACACTATGGTGTTCCAGGTGGCGTGAGTAGTGAAACTATTTCACATTGTTTTAATTGAAGGCCAAACTCGTAACTCAAATATTTTACCTCTGCGATCATATCGTAGAAACTTTTATTTTCTTGTCACGATGATTTTCCACTTCACTCTGAAATTCTTTGAACTGTTCAAATGTTTCAGACTTATGTTTCATCAAGTAGATATCCCCATATCTGCTCAAATCATCTGTGAAGGTCAGAAAATAATGATACCTGCTGCAAGCCTTAATATTCATCGGACCACATACATCAGTATGTATGATTTCCAACAAATCTGTTGCTTGCTTCATTGTTCCAGAGAACGGTGTTTTAGTCATCTTGCCCATAAGGCATGGTTCGCAAGCATCAAGTGATTCATAATCAAGTGATTCCAAAAGCCCATCAGCATGGAGTTTCTTCATGCACTTTACACCAATATGACTTAAACGGCAGTGCCACAAATAAGTTGCACTATCATTATTAACTTTGCATCTTTTGGTTTCAATATTATGAATATGTGTATCACTACGATCGAGATCCAACGAACTTGTTTCATTGGGTGTATGACCATCGAAGGTTTTATTCATGTAAACAGAACAACAATTATTCTCTGACTTTAATGAATAACCGTATTGCAATAAACATGATCAAATCATATTCATGCTCAACGCAAAAACCAAATAACACTTATTTAGGTTCAACACTAATCCCAAAAGTATAGGGGAGTGTGCGATGATGATCATATCAATCTTGGAACTATTTCCAACACACATCATCACTTCACCCTTAACTAGTCTCTGTTTATTCTGCAACTCCTGTTTCGAGTTACTACTCTTAGCAACTGATCCAGTATCAAATACTGAGGGCTTGCTATAGACACTAGTAAAGTACACATCAATAACATGTATATCAAATATACTTTTGTTCACTTTGCCATCCTTCTTATGCGCCAAATACTTGGGGTAGTTCCGCTTCCAGTGACCAGTCCCTTTGCAGTAGAAGCACTTAGTCTCAGGCTTAGGACCAGACTTGGGCTTCTTCACTTGAGCAGCAACTTGCTTGCTGTTTTTCTTGAAGTTCCCCTTTATCCCTTTGCCCTTTTCTTGAAACTAGTGATCTTGTCAACCATCAACACTTGATGCTCTTTCTTGATTTTTACCTTCATCGATTTCATCATCATGAAAAGCTCGGGATTCGTTTTCGTCATCCCTTGCATACTATAGTTCATCACGAAGTTCGACTAACTTGGTGATGGTGACTAGAGAATTCTGTCAATCACTATCTTATCTGGAAGATTAACTCCCACTTGATTCAAGCGATTGTAGTACCCAGACAATCTGAGCACATGCTCACTAGTTGAGCGATTCTCCTCCATCTTTTAGCTATAGAACTTGTTGGAGACTTCATATCTCTCAACTCAGGTATTTGCTTGAAATATTAACTTCAATTCCTGGAACATCTCATATGGTCCATGACGTTCAAAACGTCTTTGAAGTCCCGATTCTAAGCCGTTAAGCATGGTGCACTAAACTATCAAGTAGTCATCATATTTAGCTAGCCAAACGTTCATAACGTCAGCATCTGCTCCTGCAATAGGTCTGTCACCTAGCGGTGCATCAAGGACATAATTCCTCTGTGCAGCAATGAGGATAAACCTCAGATCACGGATCCAATCCGCATCATTGCTACTAACATCTTTCAACACAATTTTCTCTAGGAACATATCAAAATAAACACAGGGAAGCAACAACGCGAGCTATTGATCTACAACATAATTTGCAAAATACTACCAGGACTAAGTTCATGATAAATTTAAGTTCAATTAATCATATTACTTAAGAACTCCCACTTAGATAGACATCCCTCTAATCCTCTAAGTGATCACGTGATCCAAATCAACTAAACCATGTCCGATCATCACATGAGATGGAGCAGTTTCATTGGTGAACATCACTATGTTGATCATATCTACTATATGATTCACGCTCGACCTTTCGGTCTCCGTGTTCCAAGGCCATATCTGTATATGCTTGGCTCGTCAAGTATAACCTGAGTATTCCGCGTGTGCAACTGTTTTGCACCCGTTGTATTTGAACGTAGAGCCTATCACACCCGATCATCACGTGGTGTCTCAGCACGAAGAACTTTCGCAACGGTGCATACTCAGGGAGAACACTTCTTGATAATTAGTGAGAGATCATCTTAAAATGCTACCATCAAACTAAGCAAAAATAAGATGTATAAAAGATAAACATCATATGCAATCAAAATATGTGACATGATATGGCCATCATCATCTTGCTTCTTTGATCTCCATCTCCAAAGTACTGTCATGATCTATATCGTCACCGGCATGACACCATGATCTCCATCATCTTGATCTATATCAATATGTCGTCACGTGGTCGTCTCGCCAACAATTGCTCTTGCAACTATTGCTATCGCATAGCGATAAAGTAAAGCAATTATTGGACGCTTGCATCTTATGCAATAGAGAGACAACCATAAGGATTTTGCTAGTTGCTGATAACTTCAACAAAACATGATCATCTCATACAACAACTTATATCTCATCACGTTTTGACCATATCACATCACAACATGCCCTGCAAAAACAAGTTAGACGTCCTCTACTTTGTTGTTGCAAGTTTTACGTGGCTGCTACGGGCTTAAGCAAGAACCAATCTTACCTACGCATCAAAACCACAACGATAGTTTGTCAAGTTGGCTCCGTTTTAACCTTCGCAAGGACCGAGTGTAGCCACACTCGGTTCAACTAAAGTTGGAGAGACTGTCGCCCGCAAGCCACCTATGTGCAAAGCACGTCGGGAGAACCGGTCTCGCGTAAGCGTACGCGTAATGTCGGTCCGGGTTGTCTCGTCCAACAATACCGCCGAACCAAAGTATGACATGCTGGTAGGCAGTATGACTTATATCGCCCACAACTCACTTGTGTTCTACTCGTGCATATAACATCAAACCATAAAACCTAGGCTCGGATGCCACTGTTGGGGAACGTAGTAATTTCAAAAAAATTCCTACGCACACGCAAGATCATGGTGATGCATAGCAACGAGATGGGAGAGTGTTGTCTACGTACCCTCGTAGACCGAAGCGGAAGCGTTGACGCAACATAGAGGAAGTAGTCGTACGTCTTCCCGGTCCAACCGATCCAAGCACCATTACTCCGGCACCTCCGAGTTCTTGGCACACGTTCAGCTCGATGACGCTCCCCGAGCTCCGATCCAGCATAGCTTCGGGGAGGAGTTCTGTCAGCACGACGGCGTGGTGACGATCTTGATGTTCAACCGTCGCAGGGCTTCGCCTAAGCACTGCTACAATATGATCGAGGTGTAATATCGTGGAGGGGGGCACCGCACACCGCTAAGGAACGATCACGAAGATCAACTTGTGTGTCTATGGGGTGCCCCCTGCCCCCGTATATAAAGGAGTGGAGGAGGGGAGGGCCGGCCCTCTCTATGGCGCGCCCTAGGGGAGTCCTACTCCCACCGGGAGTAGGATTCCCCCTTTCCTAGTCCAACTAGGAGTCCTTCCATGTAGTAGGAGTAGGAGACAAGGAAGGGGAAGGGAGAAGGGAAGGAAGGAGAGGGCGCAGCCCCTCCCCCTAGTCCAATTCGGACTAGGCCTTGGGGGGGCGCGCGGCCTGCCCTAGGCAGCCCCTCTCTCTTTCCCGTATGGCCCAATAAGGCCCAATACTTCTCCCCCCATATTCCCGTAACTCCCCGGTACTCCGAAAAATACCCGAATCACTCGGAACCTTTCCGATGTCTGAATATAGTCGTCCAATATATCGATCTTTACGTCTCGACCATTTCGAGACTCCTCGTCATGTCCCCGATCTCATCCGGGAGTCTGAACTCCTTCGGTACATCAAAACTCATAAACTCATAATATAACTGTCATCGAAACCTTAAGCTTGCGGACCCTACGGTTCGAGAACAATGTAGACATGACCGAGACACGTCTCCGGTCAATAACCAATAGCGGGACCTGGATGCCCATATTGGCTCCTACATATTCTACGAAGATCTTTATCGGTCAGACCGCATAACAATATACGTTGTTCCCTTTGTCATCGGTATGTTACTTGCCTGAGATTCGATCGTCGGTATCCAATACCTAGTTCAATCTCGTTACCGGCAAGTCTCTTTACTCGTTCCGTAATACATCATCCTGCAACTAACTCATTAGTTGCAATGCTTGCAAGGCTTAAGTGATGTGCATTACCGAGAGGGCCCAGAGATACCTCTCCGACATTCGGAGTGACAAATCCTAATCTCGAAATATGCCAACCCAACATGTACCTTTGGAGACACCTGTAGAGCTCCTTTATAATCACCCAGTTACGTTATGACGTTTGGTAGCACACAAAGTGTTCCTCCGGCAAACGGGAGTTGCATAATCTCATAGTCATAGGAACATGTATAAGTCATGAAGAAAGCAATAGCAACAAACTAAACGATCAAGTGCTATGCTAACGGAATGGGTCAACTCAATCACATCATTCTCCTAATGATGTGATCCCGTTAATCAAATGACAACTCATGTCTATGGTTAGGAAACATAACCTCTTTGATCAACGAGCTAGTCAAGTAGAGGCATACTAGTGACACTCTGTTTGTCTATGTATTCACACATGTATTATGTTTTCGGTTAATACAATTCTAGCATGAATAATAAACATTTATCATGATATAAGGAAATAAATAATAACTTTATTATTGCCTCTAGGGCATATTTCCTTCAACGAGGGACTTGAGCGTGGCCTCCTACTGGATTGATACCTTGGTTCTAAAAAACTGAGGGAAATACTTACACTACTCTGCTGCATCATCCTTTCCTCTTCGGGGAAATCCAACGCAAGCTCAAGACGTAGCAATCTCTTGCCCAATGCTCTCCACAAATGAAACAGAGTCCCTTAGATTTCTTGTAGGCACGAAGAGCTGACCCGCGGTCCTCAACCGAGGCTGGACGGCTTGTTTTTGTAGTATGTCTGTCCTCTACTGCCTTACTGACAATAACACTGCGAGCAGATGGCTGGATTTTTTTCTTGTTGTGAGACACTAAACTAACTGAAACTGTTGGCTGGAACGAGTGATCTCCAAGTTCTTCAGATAGCAGGGCCAGAGCATATGTTGCGTCCAGATCTGAAGGTTGTTGAATACCCACCAGCAGTCGGACTGATGGCACTAGCCCCTCCATGAATCGAGTGACATAATGTACCTGACTGGGATTTGGCTCATATGCAGTCAACTGATCAAACAACTCTGAGAATCGCTCCACGTAATCCTTGACTGTGCTGGTCTGGCGGATGTTAAACATATGCCTGAGTATATGCTGATGCTTGTTGCGTCCAAAGCGGGATTGCAACAACAAACAAAATTCAGGCCACGCTATGCCCGGAGCGCGGCGTTGGACTGATTCAAGCCATCGTGCCGCTGCACCTTCAAACAGAGCGGTAGCGAAAGGGATCCACTAGTGCACTGGAGTGTTCCAAAACTTGAAATAATCCTCACATCGGGTCTGCCACAACTTGGGGTTTGTCCCATCGAATTTGGGCAACTCGATCCGGGGACCGAAACTAGAAGAATCCGCAGAGAATGGGCGAAAAAATTCCAAAGGTTGATTCGGCTGCCTGAGCACAATCTGGTCCTGCTGCATACCTTTGGCCGGTGGAGGAATGTACTTTGGAGTGGGTGGGCATAGATCGACCTCCGGTCGGAGCCCTTCCTGGCTCGTGGTGCCGCTTGCCAGAGCTGTGGACTTGGTGGTGGCCGAAGGGGGACCTTGAGAAGTGGGTGATGCGGGCGACGACGCAGTGCCGCGATCCGCGGCCATCTCCCCGCGCAGTTCGTCGATGTCGATCCCAAGGGACAGCTTCACATCCACGAGTCGTCCCGATAGCTGGTCGAGTTTGGAATCCAGCTTCGCGAGCGCGGAAACCATCTCTTCGCTTCGCTCGGAGGAGCTCTTGGCGAGGGCAGCGTCGAAGTCGGCGCGGAGAAGCTCGTAGATCGCCTTGGTCTCCAGCAAAATCCGCTCCATCGCCTTGGCTCGTCGGCGATTTGCCAGGCGCGTGCGGTGGTGGTGTTGAGGCAGCTCCTGGACGGGACGACTCTGATACCAGGTTGTTAGCACACAATCAACAATTCACTCAACCAGCCTCCATTATCGCCGAATCGAGCTACAATTCACGAGTTCATAGAGAGGGGATCAAAGGAGGAGGAAGGATTTCTGTTACAACACGAAAGGGGAAAGTTTGCTAGCTTGCCAGCCGTTCGCCAGCCACTCACACGCTATCGCCAGGTTTAAGTACACTGCACACATGGGCCCATTCCGGGCCAGCCAGCCGAGCCGGCAGGCAAGGCTGTCTCCTGGGCCGGCCCACTCCTGGTGCTTGGTTCTCGTAGCTTTTGTGTCTTGATCGCTACTGTTGACACATGTCACCGGCGATGCTACTCCCTCCGACACATAGGCTAGATCGGGTGTACTTGGCAAATGGCCACTCCATCATTATCTCTAGCCCGTATACCCCATCCTCCTGTAACATCCGGATGAAAAGCAGCATCAACATTGATTTTTGATAAAGAATCTACATCAGGTTTCACCCATCTCTGAACTAAGCAACTTGCATTAATGCATTATACAGGGGCTTAATAAAAGATAGGAGAACCGTCGGACCCGGTCATGCATGACGACAGACGGGATGCATGCGAGGCCTCGGCTTAGGTCACCCGCGTGCCCGCCACAACCCACATGCCACAGCTACACGATTGACCGGTCGTACTGCCTACATAATTTATTTTTTTGTGAGAGTACCAGTACCACGCTACGGGGCCTTGGTGGGGGCTACTAGTACTCGCTACGGGGCCTTGGCGTGGGCAGACGGCCAGTTGCGCTGGAGAACCGTGACGTGGTACATACTCGAGCTTCCCAAGGATTCGTGCACCGAGCGTTTTTGCGTGCGTTTCTTGCCCCTGTTCCTCACGCGCTCTCCCCCCAGGATAATTTACCGTCTCATCTTCTTTTAGATGTGGTTTTCCCATTCAGTGATGACAATATGAGGGTTCACATTTCACATACCCGAGTCGTTTCTACTCCAAAGAAGACGAGACGGTAAATTATCGAATCAAGAAGAAAGAAAATGTCTATTTGAGCCATAGAGAGGAAGCCCCAAAGAGAGAGACTAAGAATAAGGGTCATATCCAGAAGATAATGTTCCTATCGGCAATGGCTAGACCAAGATATGATGCCCAAGGAAATTGCATTTTTGATGGAAAGATTGGTGTGTGGGCCTGTGTTGAGTGGGTTCAAGCACAAAAGAAAAGCGCTAATAGGTTAGTTCTGTAAAAAAAAATATCTCGCAACATTTTCTTGATTAAGTTTCCGCACTAACAAAAAATCATTTTATTTGCAACAGGAAGAAGGGAGAGTGGGAGATCAAGCCTTGCACGGATGTAGACAGGGCTAAAAGCAGGAAGTATTTATGCAACTTTGTGCTACCGGCTATAAAAGCTAAGTGGCCGGCCTGGGATAGAAACAACACAATCTATATTCAACAAGATAACGCGAGAGCGCACATACAGCCCGACGATCCAGTGTTTCTTACGGAGGCCGCTAGAGGTGGTTGGAACATTAGGATGATTTATCAACAACCTAATTCACCGGACACATACATTTTAGATCTTGCTTGGTTTGCCTCAATCCAATCTATGTTTGCGGAAAAAATGCCCAAGACTCTTGCCGAAATTCTTGCTAAAGTTAACCAATCTTTAGCCGAATATCCACATGAAAAACTTAATAGGTCAGTCCCTTTGGATCTTTTTAACTTGTTAAAGTTTCATTAGATAAGAAATTAACACATTATTTGCTTGATCTTGTAGGATATTCTTGAGCCACCAAGCTTGCATGAGGGAGATCATACGCAAGAAGGGCACAATTCATTATGATGTACCGCACATGAAGAAAAAAAAACACTTGAGAAAGAAGGAAAATTGCTGGTCCGCTTGACAATTGACAAGGACTACGTTGACGCGTCAATAGAGTGGCTTAACGTTGTTCCTACTCCGTAGTATATTTTGGACTTGTCCGCATACAAAGCTTGTGACACTTACTTAGTTTGATTTTGTAGGCCATGGCCGGGGGGCCACTAAAAACCCACTTGTAACATTGATGTAATTGGTTTCTTGTGAGTAATAGAAAGTCAGTGGGAGCCTCTCCCATTGTCGTTTACGATTAAAAAAAATGTGTACAATTGTTTCGTACATCAAGTTTTAGTACTTTAATTCATGTAATATTTGGACTTTGCCTGGAAATATTTGGAGTTTTGTCTGCCGCGGTAGGATTTTGCCACTCTATTTCCGTCCGCATGGAAGAGGCGAACGAACGCAACGATGCAGATTGGTTTTCACATCTGCATGCATGTGAAGGAGTCGAGCTAGCCTCGGTTTTTTTTTTTTAAATCGCCATGCAGCCATGCAGCCCTGTTCACATCTGTATGTATGTGCGTGAAGGAGCTGAGCGAGCACATATTTTTTTAATAGCCATGCAGCCACACAGCCGTGTTCATAGTACCTGCATGCGTGTGAAACCAACACTACCGAAGGAGAAGGAAATGTGGCGTCCACATGGAAGAGCGGGGGCAATTAAGTAGGCTAATTAATTCTAGCGGGCCTTATTCTTGAAGTGTTTTGGAACAAATATAAATTGATAGTGAGCCCTATACACCGGACCGGAGGGAGTAGTACATTCTAAGCATAGTAATGCAGGTTGTTTATACTCCTATGTCACAAGATGCCCTAGTTTTTGGATAAAGTTAATGTTCATTTGTTAAGTTTTACTCCCTCCGGTCGGAATTACTTGTCGCAGAAATGAATGTATCTAGACATATTTTAGTTCTAGATATATTCATTTTCGAGACAAGTAATTCCGAACGAAGGGAGTATTTGAGTAGCTAGTTTTCTTCTCTCTGTTTTATATTGTAATGATTGTCCAATATGCCTGAGCAATCTGACAAACCACAAAAGTTTGGGTTGCACGGTAACGGTGTCGACCTGGAGGTTAGAATATGGAATGACGATTCCAGCTTGGCTGAAGCTTGAAGGCAGGCTCCTGACGCGTCTTGCTGCGGCCGTATGCGCAGTGTCCCGACTCTTTCATCTGCCAGCGTTGCCCTTCACGGGTGGGCAGAATACTCAATGATACCCATCCGAAAAAGAAAAAAAGAATACTCAATTATACTAACTCTCACAAGCTCCATGCTTTCATTCAAAAAATGATTTAAAATGTTTCCAGAATTTCTAGACAAAAATGTGAATGTTCACAAGGAATGTGTCTATAATCCCTAACTGCAAATCCAAATTCAACGTGCACATGAAGAAACTAAAAAGACAAATCCAAATGTGAATAGTGACATTTTTTCCCTCGCAAAAAAAGAATAGGGTCATTTTTTGCTCTACTATTTTTTGAACACTATTTATGCTAGATTTATCTTCTTTTTTGTTTCTCAATGTGTATTTCAAATTCGGTTATGAGTTTTTTAGGGCTTGTAGACACATGCCTTCACAAAAGAATCGAATTTTTGTTGAAATATTAAAATTTGTTTTTTTAAGGTTGATATCAATGGAGCATGTAAGGGATGGTATGACTTGATACTTTTCCTATGCTGGTGCCCTGCTTGCAAATATGGGTATGTGACGTGGCTGGCTGGCACATGGTTGGTTTGTAACATGGATGGATGAATGAGAAGAACTGGGTCTAATTTCTTGAGTGATTAATTTTATCTGTTTGATAGCAAGATTAGGGAGATGAGGTCGTGTTTCGTTGAGCTCCTCAAACCAGCCCATAGACTGGATCTGGAGGAACGGCTGAATCAATCATTTCTGACAAGCCATAACCAAGCGAGCACAAAGAGGGCACATGACTACACGAGCGGGGACGAGCGGGAAACGTGGAGCTCTACCTCTCACTCGCCCATGTCTTTACAATCACTCTCCTCTCACCTTCCATGGTTCCTCACCGTCGTGAGCATCAACGACGGGAAGATCTAGATGGTGACCCCGCGGTGGGAAGATCTAAGCGGCGACCACCAGTGATGATCATCCAAACACGCTTCATGAACACTTCTTCAATGACGGTAAGCCCTGAAGCCATCGGATCTGTATGTAGGAGGCAAGTAATATCCTTCTGTTTCCGGTTTGGGTTGAATTTGGGGGTTGATTAAGGGTTTGATTTCTGGGAGATATATGATTTGATCTGGGGGAGATCAATGATTTTAGGCCTAAATTGTGTATTATGTTCATGTGTAGTACATGTCTAAACGATCTTATATTTCTTCATAGAGGGAGTATGATTTTAGTCCCGATCGAATCTGTATGTATATGCATGTTTCATGATGGTGTGTTGAGCTTCCTGATCCTCACTGATGCACAGTCCATGTATTAGGGCGACCAGTCATACGACGGTTGGTTCAACATATTGTAGTTCTAATCCTTGTATGAGCTGTCCCCTTCCATGATGGCACGCAGTGAAGATCATTCAAGCTTTACCGATGCTTACTAGTGTAGTGATGCATTGTTGCTCTATCACTGTAGTGGTGCAATGTGGTAGTGTGTCAAGCTTCATGATCTTCATTGCAGTGCTCTTCCGGCAAGCTAGTCCTAAGCAATGCTCCTCAGGGCAATTGCTCTAAGGATGCAGGAGAAAGCAGTGTCTCTAAGAGGTGCGGGGGGATGGCGACAAAGGTTGTACAGTTCCATGAGGAAGTTTCTCCAACCCACTAATGGAAGGTGCTGTTAGCACCCGGTTGGAGTTACTTCCCATCCTTGATACCGTCCATCAGTACCTAGGCACCACCCCAAGGGAGATCACTCTGAAGAGAAAACCAAATGCAAATGGATTGTAAGGGGAGGGTTACCATGGATCAAGGGTGTCTAAGCTTTGCGATTGCTCACCAGCTGCAGATTATCTAGCTACTTCCTGACCTTCAAGATGTTGAACTAAGATGTTTTTAGGGTCACCATCTTTGACCGTTCTCGCGGAGGTCGTCATCAAGTGTGTCGACCGCGGTCTAGCGCTTGAAATGATCAATGAGTGAGGGTTTAAATATCTTTGTTTGTTAGCATGTGTGTGATGTGAACTATTTTGACTATTGTTCAATGTTGTTGTTGCTACTTTAGTGTTGCTGCTACTAATATGTCGTAGTGTAATCTATGTTGTTTAGTATTTTGTTCGTTAGTGTTGCTGCCACTCTTATGCCTATGACTTTGTCTGTCGGTAACCTCAGCACTCGAAGAAGACGTAACTACACCGCATGCCTAGAACCTAATCAACAACAACACATTTCATCTGGGGAGCACAGACTTGCAACCAAACATGGTGCTGGTGTTTTCTGCTCTCATGCAACCTAGGGCTTTGTGGGCAACCAAATGTGACGTGCAAAACATGGTTTAGAGGTTGTATTAGCCCATTCAACCTCTATGGGTCACTCATGCAAGGGGTCGAAAATAGATGGAAGCAACCGAACATGCCCGATGTAATCGATACATACCTCATGGTTCACATGGACATGGTTGTGGCCTGTGTTTGGACACCTTTTTCATGAGATTCTACCTAGGGCTATGCAAGCCATCTCTCTTGGTTGTATTGGCTTGGAGTGGATTGGATTCTACCATTGCCTCATATTTTAGGCCGAGTCAAATGAGGACTGAGTTGAAAATTTCAAACAATAATAACCTGAAGAAAACCAAAAAAATGTGAAAATTTCTAAAGGTAAGCAACACTTTTGTTGTTCTAGATAACCATGTCCTTGTTGATAGAGCTATAGCAGTTGGTACCATTTTAGGCAATGATGTCTCTTAAATTGAAGAAAACAATTGGTTAAAAAGATATGAAAATTATTTAAATATATAGACTGTCTAGATTTCATGAAGATAAAACCCAAATACTTATGTTTCTCCTAGCAAACATTATGTTTATGTTTTCTTGTTGCGAGAAATTCATGTTTGTTGTTAGAACAAGGGTAGTATCATGCATGTACATAATAGGGGACTAAGCATCAAAATGTCTCTCATTTGAATGAAGGAGTAACTCATCTTCGACCAAGTTTTTTTTTGAAAAGGATGATCACCCCCGGCCTCTACATCAAAATGATGCATGCAACCATATTATTAAAACAAAGTATGATCACAAGTCTGAAGTGCAAGTCTAGCTCTCAAATGGAGCAAAGCAAGAAGAAATAAAAACAGTGCCACATTCGGCAAAAACAGTAATAGGCCACGATGCCTATACACCAAGCCTATTAGTAACTCGCCATCCAAAACTGTTGAAGATAATCCGTGCTACCGTCTTCCATCGGTTGCACCCAGCATCCAAACGCTCTCTGGAGTCCGCATGGGCGAGTAACGACTGATACGTCTCCGTCGTATCTACTTTTTCTAATGCTTTTCCTCTTGCTTTGGACTCTAATTTGCATGATTTGAATGAAACTAACCTGGACCGATGTTGTTTTCAGTAGAACTACCGTGGTGTTGTTTTTGTGCAGGAATAAAAGTTTTCGGATTGGAACGAAACTTTGCGAGGAATTTTTATACAATAACAGATAATTTCTGGAGCCAAGAACCACCGGACGAGGGCACCTGGGTGGGCACAACCCACCAGGGCGCGCACCCCCTACAGGCATGCCCAGGTGGGTTGTCCTCTCCTGGTGGCCCCGCAGACCTCAACCTTGATACTATAAAATCACATTTTCAGAGAAAAAAATAGGAAGGAAGATTTATCACATTTCACGAGACGGAGCCGCTGCCACCTCATGTTCTTCATCGAGAGGCCAGATCTGGAGTCCGTTTGGGGCTCCGAAGAGGGGGATCTTCGATCTTCATCATCACCAACCCTTCTCCATCACCAATTCCATGATGCTCCCTACTGGGAGTGAGTAATTCCGTCGTAGGCTCTCTGGTCGGTGAGGAGTTGGATGAGATTCATCATGTAATCGAGTTAGTTTTGTTAGGGCTTGATCCCTAGTATCCATTATGTTCTGAGATTGATATTGCTATGACTTTGCCATGCTTAATGCTTGTAACTTTGGTCCCGGGTGCCATGATTTCAGATCTGAATCGTTTACATTATCACCATTCTATCTATGTTCTAGATCCGATTTTGCAAGTTATAGTCACCTACTACGTGTTATGACCTGGCAACCCCGGAGTGACAGAAGTCGGGACACTTCCCGGTGATGACCGTAGTTTGAGGTGTTCATGTATTCATTATGTGTTAATGCTTTGTTCCGGATCTCTATTAAAAGGATGTCTTAATATCCCTTGGTTTCTAATAGGACCCCGCCGTCACGGGAGGGTAGGACAAAAGATGTCATGCAAGTTCTTTCCATAAACACGTATGACTATTTACGAAATACATGCCTACATTATATTTATAAACTAGAGCTAGTGCCTTATCGCCCTAGGTTATGACTGTTATATGATGAATATCATCCAACGAATTCACCAATCCAATGCCTATGAATTTCTCTTATATTGTTTATGCTAAATTACCATTGTTATCGTTACTATTACACTTGCTACAAAATCATTGATATCACTGCTACTATTACTATTATTGTTGCTACTACTGTCAAAGCTATCATACGACTTTGCTACTGATCACTTTGTTGTAGATAATTAATCTCCAGGTGTGGTTGAATTGACAACTCAGCTGCTAATACTTGCAAATATTCTTTGACTCCCCTTGTGTCAAATCAATAAATTTGGGTTGAATAATCTACCCTCGAAAACTGTTGCGATCCCCTATACTTGTGGGTTATCAACCACGTACGGATCCAAGCAGTAGCTCTGTATATAACCTGCACAAAGTTGACAATGTTTTTCTGGTTAAATATCATGTCATTCCTAGTGTTCCATATAGCCCATAATAAAGTGCATACTCATATCCGAATATGTCTCGCTGTGTTTGAATCCACTCCGTTTAGCCACGTTCCAAATAACTGTTGGGGAACGTAGTAATTTCAAAATTTTCCTACACACACGCAAGATCATGGTGATGCATAGCAACGAGAGGGGGAGAGTGTGATCTACGTACCCTTGTAGATCGACAACGGAAGCGTTTGGTTGATGTAGTCGTACGTCTCCACGGCCCGACCGATCAAGCACCGAAACTACGGCACCTCCGAGTTCTAGCACACGTTCAGCTCGATGACGATCCCCGGACTCCGATCCAGCAAAGTGTCGGGGAAGAGTTCCGTCAGCACGACGGTGTGGTGACGATCTTGATGTACTGCCGTCGCAGGGCTTCGCCTAAGCACCGCTACAATATTATCGAGGACTATGGTGGAAGGGGGCACCGCACACGGCTAAGAATATGATCACGTGGATCAACTTGTGTGTCAAGGGGTGCCTCTTGCCTCCGTATATAAAGGATCCAAGGGGGGGTGCGGCCGGCCCTAGTAGGAGGCGTGCAGGAGGAGTCCTACTCCTACCGAGAGTAGGACTCCCCTCCCTTTCCTTGTCCAATTAGGAGAGGGGGAAGGAAGGGAGAGAGGAGAGGGGGGCGCCGCCCCTCCCTCCTTGTCCAATTCGGACTAGGGGGAGAGGGGGCGCGCGGCCTGCCCTGGCCGCCCCTCCTCTTCTCCACTCTAGCCCCATGATGCCCATTAACACCCCGGGAGGTTCCGATAACCCCCCGGTGCCCCGGTTTTATCCGAAACTTCCCCGGAACACTTCCGGTGTCCGAATATAGCCATCCAATATATAAATCTTTATGTCTCAACCATTTCGAGACTCCTCGTCATGTCCGTGATCACATCCGGGACTCCGAACTAACTTCGGTACATCAAAACTCATAAACTCATAATATAACTGTCATCGAAACCTTAAGTGTGCGGTGAAGGAAATATGCCCTAGAGGCAATAATAAAGTTATTATTTATTTCTTTATATCATGATAAATGTTTATTATTCATGCTAGAATTGTATTAACCGGAAACATAATACATGTGTGAATACATAGACAAACAGACTGTCACTAGTATGCCTCTACTTGACTAGCTCGTTAATCAAAGATGGTTATGTTTCCTAAACATGGACAAAGAGTTGTTATTTGATTAACGGGATCACATCATTAGTTGAATGATCTGATTGACATGACCCATTCCATTAGCTTAGCACCCGATCGTTTAGTATGTTGCTATTGCTTTCTTCATGACTTATACATGTTCCTATGACTATGAGATTATGCAACTCCCGTTTGCCGGAGGAACACTTTGTGTGCTACCAAACGTCATAACGTAACTGGGTGATTATAAAGGAGCTCTACAGGTGTCTCCAAAGGTACATGTTGGGTTGGCATATTTCGAGATTAGGATTTGTCACTCCGAATGTCGGAGAGGTATCTCTGGGCCCTCTCGGTAATGCACATCACTTAAGCCTTGCAAGCATTGCAACTAATGAGTTAGTTGCAGGATGATGTATTACGGAACGAGTAAAGAGACTTGCCGGTAACGAGATTGAACTAGGTATTGAGATACCGACGATCGAATCTCGGGCAAGTAACATACCGATGACAAAGGGAACAACGTATGTTGTTATGCGGTCTGACCGATAAAGATCTTCGTAGAATATGTGGGAGCCAATATGAGCATCCAGGTTTCGTTATTGGTTATTGACCGGAGACGTGTCTCGGTCATGTCTACATTGTTCTCGAACCCGTAGGGTCCGCACACTTAAGGTTTCGATGACAGTTATATTATGAGTTTATGAGTTTTGATGTACCGGAGGAGTTCGGAGTCCCGGATGAGATCGGGGACATGACGAGGAGTCTCTAAATGGTCGAGATGTAAAGATCGATATATTGGACGACTATATTCGGACATCAAAAAGGTTCCGGTGATTCGGGTATTTTTCGGAGTACCGGAGAGTTACGGGAATACGTATTGGGCCTTATTGGGCCATACGGGAAAGAAGGAAAAGGGCCTCAAGGGTGGCCGCACCCCTCCCCTTGGCCTGGTCCGAATTGGACTAGGGAAGGGGGGCGCCCCCTTCCTTTCTTGTACTTTTCCCTTCCTCTTTTCCTATTCCATATGGGAGGTGGAATCCTACTAGGACTAGGGAGTCCTAGTAGGACTCCACACTTGGTGCGCCCCCTCCTAGGGCCGGCCTCCTCCTCCCTTGCTCCTTTATATACGGGTGCAGGGGGGCACCCCAAAGACACAACAATTGATCATTGATCTCTTAGCCGTGTGCGGTGCCCCCTTCCACCATAATCCTCGATAATATTGTAGCGGTGCTTAGGCGAAGCCCTGCGAGGGTAGAACATCAAGATCGTCACCACGCCGGCGTGCTGACGGAACTCTTCCCCGACATTCTGCTGGATCGGAGTCCGGGGATCGTCATCGAGCTGAACGTGTGCTAGAACTCGGAGGTGCCGTAGTTTCGGTGCTTGATCGGTCGGGCCATGAAGACGTACGACTACATCAACCGTGTTGTGCTAACGCTTCCGCTTTCGGTCTACGAGGGTACGTAGACAACACTCTCCTCTCTCGTTGCTATGCATCACCATGATCTTGCGTGTGCGTAGGAAGATTTTGAAATTACTACGTTCCCCAACAGTGGCATCTGAGCCTAGGTTTTATGCGTTGATGTTATGCACGAGTAGAACACAAGTGAGTTGTGGGCGATATAAGTCATACTGCTTACCAGCATGTCATACTTTGGTTCGACGGTATTGTTGGATGAAGCGGCCCGGACCAACATTACGCGTACGCTTACACGAGACTAATTCTACCGACGTGCTTTGCACACAGGTGGCTGGCGGGTGTCAGTTTCTCCAACTTTAGTTGAACTGAGTGTGGCTACGCCCGGTCCTTGCGAACGTTAAAACAGCACCAACTTGACAAACTATTGTTGTGGTTTTGATGCGTAGGTAAGAACGGTTCTTGCTAAGCCTGTAGCAGCCACGTAAAACTTGCAACAACAAAGTAGAGGACGTCTAACTTGTTTTTGCAGGGCATGTTGTGATGTGATATGGTCAAGACATGATGCTAAATTTTATTGTATGATATGATCATGTTTTGTAACCGAGTTATCGGCAACTGGCAGGAGCCATATGGTTGTCGCTTTATTGTATGCAATGCAATCGCGCTGTAATGCTTTACTTTATCACTAAGCGGTAGCGATAGTCGTGGAAGCATAAGATTGGCGAGACGACAACGATGCTACGATGGAGATCAAGGTGTCACGCCGGTGACGATGGTGATCATGACGGTACTTCGGAGATGGAGATCACAAGGACAAGATGATGATGGCCATATCATATCACTTATATTGATTGCATGTGATGTTTATCTTTTATGCATCTTATTTTGCTTTGATTGACGGTAGCATTATAAGATGATCCCTCACTAAATTATCAAAGTATAAGTGTTCTCCCTGAGTATGCACCGTTGCGAAAGTTCTTTGTGCTGAGACACCACGTGATGATCGGGTGTGATAGGCTCTACGTTCAAATACAACGGGTGTAAAACAGTTGCACACGCGGAATACTCAGATTAAACTTGACGAGCCTAGCATATAACAGATATGGCCTTGGAACACGGAGACCGAAAGGTCGAGCATGAATCATATAGTAGATATGATCAACATAGTGATGTTCACCATTGAAACTACTCCATCTCACGTGATGATCGGACATGGTTTAGTTGATTTGGATCATGTGATCACTTAGAGGATTAGAGGGATGTCTATCTAAGTGGGAGTTCTTAAGTAATATGATTAATTGAACTTTAATTTATCATGAACTTAGTCCTGGTAGTATTAGCATATCTATGTTGTAGATCAATAGCTCGCGTTTAGCTCCCCTGTTTTATTTTTGATATGTTCCTCGAGAAAACTAAGTTGAAAGATGTTAGTAGCAATGATGCGGATTGGATCCATGATCCGAGGTTTATCCTCATTGCTGCACAGAAGAATTATGTCTTTGATGCACCGCTAGGTGACAAACCTATTGCAGGAGCAGATGCAGATGTTATGAAGATTTGGCTAGCTCAATATGATGACTACTTGATAGTTTAGTGCACCATGCTTAAACGGCTTAGAAGCGGGACTTCAAAGACGTTTTGAACGTCATGGACCATATGAGATGTTCCAGGAGTTGAAGTTAATATTTCAAGCAAATACCCGAGTTGAGAGATATGAAGTCTCCAACAAGTTCTATAGCTAAAAGATGGAGGAGAATAGCTCAAGCAGTGAGCATGTGCTCAGATTGTCTGGGTACTACAATCGCTTGAATCAAGTGGGAGTTAATCTTCCAGATAAAATAGTGATTGACATAATTCTCTAGTCACCATCACCAAGTTAGTAGAACTTCGTGATGAACTATGATATGCAAGGGATAACGGAAACGATTCCCAAACTCTTCGTAATGCTGAAATCGACGAAGGTAGAATCAACAAAAAATATCAAGTGTTGATGGTAGACAAGACCACTAGTTTCAAGAAAAGGGCAAAGGGAAGAAGGGGAACTTCAAGAAGAATGACAAGCAAGTTGCTGCTCAAGTGAAGAAGCCCAAGTCTGGTCCTAAGCCTGAGACTAAGTGCTTCTACTGCAAAGGGACTGGTCACTGGAAGCGGAACTGCCCCAAGTATTTGGCGGATAAGAAGGATGGCAAAGTGAACAAATGTATATTTGATATACATATTATTGATGTGTATTTTACTAGTGTTCGTAGCAACCCCTCGGTATTTTATACTAGTTTAGTTGCTAAGAGTAGTAACTCGAAACGGGAGTTGCAGAATGAACATAGACTAGTTAAGGGTGAAGTGACGATGTGTGTTGGAAGTGGTTCCAAGATTGATATGATCATCATCGCACACTCCCTATACTTTTGGGATTAGTGTTGAACCTAAATAAGTGTTATTTGGTTTTTGCGTTGAGCATGAATATGATTTGATCATGTTTATTGCAATACGGTTATTCATTTAAGTAAGAGAATAAATTGTTGTTCTGTTTACATGAATAAAACCTTATATGGTTACACACCCAATGAAAATCATTCATTGGATCTCGATCGTAGTGATACACATATTCATAATATTGAAACCAAAAGATGCAAAGTTAATAATGATGGTGCAATTTATTTGTGGCACTGCCGTTTAGGTCATATTGGTGTAAAGCGCATGAAGAAAATCCATGCTGATGGGCTTTTGGAATCACTTGATTATGAATCAGTTGATGCTTGCGAACCATGCCTCATGGGCAAGATGACTAAGACTCCGTTCTCCAGAACAATGGAGCGAGCAACAGATTTGTTGGAAATCATAAATACTGATGTATGTGGTCCGATGAATATTGAGGCTCCTGGCAGGTATCATTATTTTCTGATCTTCACAGATGATTTGAGCAGATTTGAGTATATCTACTTGATGAAACACAAGTCTGAAACATTTGAAAAGTTCAAAGAATTTCAGAGTGAAGTGGAGAATCATCGTAACAAAAATAAAAGTTTCTATGATATGATCGTAGAAGTAAAATATTTGAGTTACGAGTTTGGCCTTCAGTTAAAAACAATATGAAATAGTTTCACTACTCACACCACCCGGAACACCACAGCATAATGGTGTGTCCGAACGTCATAACCGTTACTTTATTAGATATGGTGCGATCTATGATGTTTCTTACCGATCTACCACTATCATTTTGGGGTTATGCATTAGAGATAGCTGCATTCACGTTAAATAGGGCACCATCTAAATCCGTTGAGACAACACCGTATGAACTATGGTTTGGCAAGAAACCTAAGCTGTCATTTCTTAAAGTTTGAGGTTGCAATGCTTATGTGAAAAAGTTTCAACCGGATAAGATCTAACCCAAATCGGAGAAGTGCGTCTTCATAGGATACCCAAAATAAAAATGTTGGGTACACCTTCTATCACAGATCCGAAGGCAATATATTCGTTGCTTTGAATGGACCCTTTCTAGAAAAGGAGTTTCTCTCGAAAGAAGTGAGTGGGAGGAAAGTAGAACTTGATGAGGTAATTGTACCTGCTCCCTTATTGGAAAGTAGTTCATCACAGAAGTCTGTTCTTGTGACTACTACACCGATTAGTGAGGAAGCTAATGATGATGATCATGTAACTTCAGATCAAGTTACTACCGAACCTCGTAGGTAAACCAGAGTGAGATCCACACCAGAGTGGTACGGTAATCCTATTTTGGAGGTCATGTTACTTGACCATGACGAGCCTACGAACTATGAGGAAGCGATGATGAGCCCAGATTCCGCGAAATGGCTTGAGGCCATGAAATCTAAGATGAGATCCATGTATGAGAACAAAGTATGGACTTTGATTGACTTGCCCAATGATCGGCGAGCCATTGAGATTAAATGGATCTTCAAGAGGAAGACGGACGCTGATAGTAGTGTTACTATCTACAAAGCTAGAATTGTCGCAAAAAGGTTTTCGACAAGTTCAAGGTGTTGACTACGATGAGAGTTTCTCACTCGTATCTATGCTTAAGTTTGTCTGAATCATGTTAGCAATTGCCGCATTTTATGAAATCTGGCAAATGGATAAACAAAACTGCATTCCTTAATGGATTTATTAAAGAAGAGTTGTATATGATGCAACCAGAAGGTTTTGTCAATCCTAAAGGTACTAACAAAATATGCAAGCTCCAGTGATCCATCTATGGACTGGTGCAAGCATCTCGGAGTTGGAATATACGCTTTGATAAGTTGATCAAAGCATATAGTTTTATACAAACTTGCGGTGAAGCCTATATTTACAAGAAAGTGAGTGAGAGCACTACAACATTTCTGATAAGTATATGTGAAAGACATATTGTTGATCAGAGATAATGTAGAATTATTCTGCAAAGCATAAAGGAATGTTTGAAAGGAGTTTTTCAAAGAAAGACCTCGGTGAAGCTGCTTACATATTGATCATCAAGATCTATAGAGCTAAATCAATACGCTTGATAAGTTTTTTCAATGAGTACATACCTTGACAAGATTTTGAAGTAGTTCAAAATGGAACAGTCAAAAAGGAGTTCTTGCCTGTGTTACCAGCTGTGAAGTTGAGTAAGACTCAAAATCCGACCACGGCAGAAGATAGAGAGAGAATGAAAGTCATTCCCTATGCCTCAGCCATAGGTTCTATAAAGTATGCCATGCTGTGTACCAGACCTATTGTATACCCTACCCTAAGTTTGGCAAAGGAGTACAATAGTGATCTAGGAGTAGATCACTGGACATTGGTCAAAATTATCCTTAGTGGAATAAGGATATGTTTCTCGATTATGGAGGTGACAAAAGGTTTGTCGTAAAGGGTTATGTTGATGCAAGTTTTGACGATGATCCAGATGACTCTAAGTCTCAATCTGGATACATATTGAAAGTGGGAGCAATTAGCTAGAGTAGCTCCATGCAGAGCATTGTTGACATAAAAATTTGCAAAATACTTACGGATCTGAATGTGGCAGACCCGTTGACTAAACTTCTCTCACAAGCAAAACATGATCACACCTCAGTACTCTTTGGGTGTTAATCACATAGCGACGTGAACTAGATTATTGACTCTAGTAAACCCTTTGGGTGTTGGTCACATGTCGATGTGAACTATGGGTGTTAATCACATGGTGATGTGAACTATTAATGTTAAATCACATGGCGATGTGAACTAGATTATTGACTCTAGTGCAAGTGGGAGACTGAAGGAAATATGCCCTAGAGGCAATAATAAAGTTATTATTTATTTCCTTATATCATGATAAATGTTTATTATTCATGCTAGAATTATTAACTGGAAACATAATACATGTGTGAATACATAGACAAACAGAGTGTCACTAGTATGCCTCTACTTGACTAGCTCGTTGATCAAAGACGGTTATGTTTCCTAACCATAGACATGAGTTGTCATTTGATTAACGGGATCACATCATTAGGAGAATGATGTGATTGACTTTACCCATTCCGTTAGCATAACACTTCATCGTTTAGTTTGTTGCTATTGCTTTCTTCATGACTTATACATGTTCCTATGACTATGAGATTATGCAACTCCTATTTACCAGAGGAACACTTTGTGTGCCACCAAACATCACAACATAATTGGGTGATTATAAAGGTGCTCTACAGGTGTCTCCGAAGGTACTTGTTGGGTTGGCGTATTTTGAGATTAGGATTTGTCACTCCGATTGTCGGAGAGGTATCTCTGGGCCCTTTCGGTAATGCACATCACTTAAGCCTTGCAAGCATTGCAACTAATGAGTTAGTTGGAGGATGATGTATTACGGAACGAGTAAAGAGACTTGCCGGTAACGAGATTGAACTAGGTATTGAGATACCAACGATCGAATCTTGGGCAAGTAACATACCGATGACAAAGGGAACAACGTATGTTGTTATGCGGTCTGACCGATAAAGATCTTCGTAGAATATGTGGGAGCCAATATGAGCATCTAGGTTCCGCTATTGGTTATTGACCGGAGACAAGTCTCGGTCATGTCTACATTGTTCTCGAACCCGTAGGGTCCGCCCGCTTAAGGTTTCGATGACAGTTATATTATGAGTTTATGAGTTTTGATGTACCGAAGGAGTTCAGAGTCCCGGATGAGATCGGGGACATGACAAGGAGTCTCTAAATGGTCGAGACGTAAAGATCGATATATTGGACGACTATATTCGGACATCGGAAAGGTTCCGAGTGATTCGGGTATTTTTCGGAGTACCGGAGAGTTACGGGAATACGTATTGGGCCTTATTGGGCCATACGGGAAAGAAGGAAAAGGGCCTCAAGGGTGGCCGCACCCCTCCCCTTGGTCTGGTCTGAATTGGACTAGGGAAGGGGGGCGCCCCCTTCCTTCCTTCTCCTTTTCCCTTCCTTTTTTCCTATTCCATATGGGAGGTGGAATCCTACTAGGACTAGGGAGTCCTAGTAGGACTCCACACTTGGCGCGCCCCCTCCTAGGGCCGGCCTCCTCCTCCCTTGCTCCTTTATATACGGGTGCAGGGGGGCACCCCAAAGACACAACAATTGATCATTAATCTCTTAGCCGTGTGCGGTGCCCCCTTCCACCATAATCCTCGATAATATTGTAGCAGTGCTTAGGCGAAGCCCTGCGACGGTAGAACATCAAGATCGTCACCACACCGTCGTGCTGACGGAACTCTTCCCCGACATTCTGCTGGATCGGAGTCCGGGGATCCTCATCGAGCTGAACGTGTGCTAGAACTCGGAGGTGCCGTAGTTTTGGTGCTTGATCGGTCGGGCCGTGAAGACGTACGACTACATCAACCGCGTTGTGATAACGCTTCCGCTTTCGGTCTACAAGGGTACGTAGACAACACTCTCCTCTCTCGTTGCTATGCATCACCATAATCTTGCGTGTGCGTAGGAAAATTTTGAAATTACTACGTTCCCCAACACTCGTACCTGCACAAAACGATAGCTACTCGCAACCAACGCGATTAGGGTTGTGAATCCCTTCACGGTCACTTACGAGAGTGAGATCTGATAGATATAATTTTTTGGTATTTTTGGTATAAAGATGCAAAGTAAAAATAAAAGGCAAAGTAAAAAAGCAAATCAAGATTAAAGTAATGGAGATTGATATGATGAGAATAGACCCGGGGGGCATAGGTTTGACTAGTGGCTTCTCTCAAGAGCATAAGTATTCTACGGTGGGTGAACAAATTACTGTTGAGCAATTGACAGAATTGAGCATAGTTATGAGAATATCTAGGTATGATCATGTATATAGGCATCACGTCCGTGACAAGTAGACTGAAACGATTCTGCATCTACTACTATTACTCCACTCATCGACCGCTATCCAGCATGCATCTAGAGTATTAAGTTAAAAACAGAGTAACACTTTAAGCAGGATGACATGATGTAGAGAGATAAATTCATGCAATATGAAATAAACCCCATCTTGTTATCCTCGATGGCAACGATGCAATACGTGCCTTGCTGCCCCTTCTGTCACTGGGAAAGGACACCGCAAGATCGAACCCAAAGCTAAGCACTTCTCCCATGGCAAGAACTACCAATCTAGTTGGCCAAACCAAACGGATAATTCGAAGAGACTTGCAAAGATAACCAATCATACATAAAAGAATTCAGAGAAGATTCAAATATTATTCATAGATAGACTTGATCATAAACCCACAATTCATCGGTCTCAACAAACACACCGCAAAAAGAAGATTACATCGAATAGATCTCCACCAGAGAGGGGAGAACTTTGTATTGAGATTCAAAAAGAGAGAAGAAGCCATCTAGCTACTAACTATGGACCCGAAGGTCTGAGGTAAACTACTCACACTTCATCGGAGAGGCTATGATGATGTAGAAGCCCTCCGTGATGACGGCCCTCTTCCGGCGGAGCTCCGGAACATGCCCCAAGATGGGATGTCATGGATACAGAAAGTTGTGGCGGTGGAATTAGGTTTTTGGCTCCTCCTCTGTTCGTCTGGGGGTACGTAGGTATATATAGGAGGAAGGAGTACGTCGGTGGAGCTCCGAGGGGCCCACAAGGCAGGGGGCGCGCCCTAGGGGGGCGCCCCCACCCTTGTGACTGCCTCTTTTCTTCCTTGGAGCAGGGTCTAAGTCTCCTAGATCACGTTCGGTGAGAAAATCACGTTCCCGAAGGTTTTATTCCGTTTGGACTCCGTTTGATATTCCGTTTCTTCTAAACACTGAAATAGGCAAAAAAACAACAATTCTGGGCTGGGCCTCCGGTTAATAGGTTAGTCCCAAAAATAATATAAAAGTGGAAAATAATGCCCAATATAGTCCAAAACATTAGATAATATAGCATGGAGCAATCAAAAATTATAGATACGTTGGAGACGTATCAGGCATCCCCAAGCTTAATTACTGCTCGTCCTCGAGTAGGTAAATAATAAAAAGAGAATTTTTGATGCGGAGTGCTACTTGGCATAATTTCAATGCAAATCTTCTTAATTGTGACATGAATATTCAGATTAGAAAGATTCAAGACAAAAGTTTATATTGACATAAAAATAATAATACTTCAAGCATACTAACAAAGCAATTATGTCTTCTCAAAATAACATGGCCAAAGAAAGTTATCCCTACAAAATCATATAGTCTGGCTATGCTCTATCTTCACCACACAAAATATTTAAATCATGCACTACCCCGATGACAAGCCAAGCAATTGTTTCATACTCTAACTTTTTCAAAACTTTTTCAATCTTCACGCAATACATGAGCGTGAGCCATGGACATAGCACTATAGGTGGAATAGAATGGTGGTTGTGGAGAAGAAAAAAAGGAGAAGATAGTCTCACATCAACTAGGCGTATCAACGGGCTATGGAGATGCCCATCAATAGATATCAATGTGAGTGAGTAGGGATTGCCATGCAACAGATGCACTAAAGCTATAAGTATATGAAAGCTCAAAAAGAAACTAAGTGGGTGTGCATCCAACTTGCTTGCTCATGAAGACCGAGGGAAATTTGAGGAAGCCCATCATTGGAATATACAAGCCAAGTTCTATAATGAAAGATTCCCACTAGTATATGAAAGTGATAACATGAGAGACTCTCTACTATGAAGATCAGGGTGCTACTTTGAAGCACAAGTGTGGTAAAAGGATAGTAACATTGTCCCTTCTCTCTTTTTCTCTCATTTTTTTATTTGGGCCTTTTCTCTTTTTTATGGCCTTTTTTTATTTGGGCTTCTTTGGCTTCTTTTTTTTCGTCCGGAGTCTCATCCCGACTTGTGGGGGAATCATAGTCTCCATCATTCTTTCCTCACTAGGACAATGCTCTAATAATGATGATCATCACACTTTTATTTTTCTTACAACTCAACAATTACAAATCGATACTTAGAACAAAATATGACTCTATATGAATGCCTCCGGCGGTGTACCGGGATATGTAATATGACAATGATGGAGTGTGTCATAATAAACGGAACGGTGGAAAGTTGCATGGCAATATATCTCGGAATGGCTATGGAAATGCCATAATAGGTAGGTATGGTGGCTGTTTTGAGGGAGGTATATGGTGGGTGTATGATACCGGCGAAAGGTGCGCGGTATTAGAGAGGCTAGCAAAGGTGGAAGGATGAGAGTGCGCATAATCCATGGACTCAACATTAGTCATAAAGAACTCATATACTTATTGCAAAAATCTAGAAGTTATCAAAGGAAAGTATTACGCGCATGCTCCTAGGGGGATAGATTGGTAGGAAAAGACCATCGCTCGTCCCCGACCACCACTCATAAGGAAGACAATCAATAAATAAATCATGCTCTGACTTCATCACATAACGGTTCACCATACGTGCATGCTACGGGAATCACAAACTTCAACACAAGTATTCTTTAAATTCACAACAACTCAACTAGCATGACTTTAATATTATCACCTCCATATCTCAAAACAATT
Organism: Triticum urartu; assembly: GCF_003073215.2. NCBI lineage: Eukaryota > Viridiplantae > Streptophyta > Magnoliopsida > Poales > Poaceae > Triticum > Triticum urartu. The sequence goes on along the minus strand of NC_053022.1, from coordinate 522,707,141 downwards.
ATCATGCTTCAATCTTTTCTTAGTATTCAACACACTCAAAAGAAAGTTTCACAAATCTTGAATACCAAGCATATTATTATTAAGCAAATTACCATGCTATTTAAGAGACTCTCAAAATAATTTAAGTGAAGCATGAGAGATCAATAGTTTCTTTAAAACAAATCCACCGCCGTGCTCTAAAAGATCTAAGTGAAGCATATAGAGAAAAATTACATAGCTCAAAAGATATAAGTGAAGCACATAGAGCAAAACTACTTAGCTCAAAAGATATAAGTGAAGCACATAGAGTATTCTATCAAATTTTAATTCATGTATGGTTCTCTCAAAAGGTGTGTGCAGCAAGGATGATTGTGGCACACTAACAAACAAAGACACAAATAATACAAGACGCTCCAAGCAAAACACATATCATGTTGGTGAATAAAAATATAGCTCCAAGTAAAGTTACCGATAGAAGTAGACGAAAGAGGGGATGCCTTCCGTGTAGGGTTTCGTAGTAATTTCAAAAAAATTCCTATGCACACGCAAGATCATGTGATGCATAGCAACGAGAGGGGAGAGTGTTGTCTACGTACCCACGCAGACCGACTGCAGAAGCGTTGACACAACATAGAGGAAGTAGTCGTACGTCTTTACGATCCAACCGATCAAGCACCGAAACTACGGCGCCTCCGAGTTCGAGCACACGTTCAGCTCGATGACGATCACCGGACTCCGATCCAGCAAAGTGTCGGGGAAGAGTTCCGTCAACACGACGGCGTGGTGACGATCTTGATGTACCACAGCAGCAGGGCTTCGCCTAAACTCCGCTACAGTATTATCGAGGACTATGGTGGCTGGGGGCACCGCACACGGCTAAGGAGTAGATCACGTGGATCAACTTGTGTGTTTCTGGGGTGCCCCTGCCTCTGTATATAAAGGACTAGAGGGGGGAGGCTGGCCGGCCACAGGTGGTGCGCCAGGAGAGTCCTACTCCCTCTGGGAGTAGGATCCCCCCCCCAATCCTAGTTGGAATAGGATTCGCGGAGGGGGAAAAGAGAGAGGGGGGGCCGGCCACCTCTCCTAGTCCTAATAGGACTAGGGGAGGGAGGGTGGCGCGTAGCTCATCTTGGGCAGCCCCTTCTCTTTTCCACTAAAGCCCACTAAGGCCCATATAGCTCCCGGGGGGGTTCCGGTAACCTCCCGGTACTCCGGTAAAATCCCGATTTCACCCGGAACACTTCCGATATCCAAACATAGGCTTCCAATATATCAATCTTTATGTCTCGACCATTTCGAGACTCCTCGTCATGTCCGTGATCACATCCGGGACTCCGAACAACCTTCGGTACATCAAAATGCATAAACTCATAATATAACTGTCATCGTAACCTTAAGCGTGCGGACCCTACGGGTTCGAGAACAATGTAGACATGACCGAGACATGTCTCCGGTCAATAACCAATAGCGGGACCTGGATGCCCATATTGGCTCCTACATATTCTACGAAGATCTTTATCGGTCAGACCGCAAAACAACATACGTTGTTCCCTTTGTCATCGGTATGTTACTTGCCCGAGATTCGATCGTCGGTATTCCAATACCTAGTTCAATCTCATTACCGGCAAGTCTCTTTACTCGTTCTGTAATACATCATCCTGCAACTAACTCATTTAGTTGCAATGCTTGCAAGGCTTAAGTGATGTGCATTACCGAGAGGGCCCAGAGATACCTCTCCGACAATCGGAGTGACAAAACCTAATCTCGAAATACGCCAACCCAACATGTACCTTTGGAGACACCTGTAGTACTCCTTTATAACCACCCAGTTACGTTGTGACGTTTGGTAGTACCCAAAGTGTTCCTCCGGTAAACGGGAGTTGCATAATCTCATAGTTATAGGAACATGTATAAGTCATGAAGAAAGCAATAGCAACATACTAAACGATCGGGTGCTAAGCTAATTGAATGGGTCATGTCAATCAGATCATTCTCTCAATGATGTGATCCCGTTAATCAAATAACAACTCATTGTTCATGGTTAGGAAACATAACCATCTTTGATTAACGAGCTAGTCAAGTAGAGGCATACTAGTGACACTCTGTTTGTCTATGTATTCACACATGTATTATGTTTCCGGTTAATACAATTCTAGCATGAATAATAAACATTTATCATGATTATAAGGAAATAAATAATAACTTTATTATTGCCTCTAGGGCATATTTCCTTCAGTCTCCCACTTGCACTAGAGTCAATAATCTAGATTACACCGTAATGATTCTAACACCCATGGAGACTTGGTGCTGATCATGTTTTGCTCGTGGAAGAGGCTTAGTCAATGGGTCTGCAACACTCAGATCCGTATGTATCTTGCAAATCTCTATGTCTCCCACCTGGACTAGATCCCGGATGGAATTGAAGCGTCTCTTGATGTGCTTGGTTCTCTTGTGAAATCTGGATTCCTTTGCCAAGGCAATTGCACCAGTATTGTCACAAAAGATTTTCATTGGACCCGATGCACTAGGTATGACACCTAGATCGGATATGAACTCCTTCATCCAGACTCCTTCATTTGCTGCTTCCGAAGCAGCTATGTACTCCGCTTCACTTGTAGATCCTGCAACAACGCTTTGTTTAGAACTGCACCAACTGACAGCTCCACCGTTTAATGTAAACACGTATCCGGTTTGCGATTTAGAATCGTCCGGATCAGTGTCAAAGCTTGCATCAACGTAACCTTTTACGACGAGCTCTTTGTCACCTCCATATACGAGAAGCATATCCTTAGTCCTTTTCAGGTATTTCAGGATGTTTTTGACCACTGTCCAGTGATCCACTCCTGGATTACTTTGGTACCTCCCTGCCAGACTTATAGCAAGGCACACATCAGGTCTGGTACACAGCATTGCATACATGATAGATCCTATCGCTGATGTATAGGGAACATCTTTCATATTCTCTCTATCTTCTGTAGTGGTCGGGCATTGAGTCTTACTCAATTTCACACCTTGTAACACAGGCAAGAATCTTTTCTTTGCTTGATCCATTTTGAACTTCTTCAAAATTTTGTCAAGGTATGTTGTTTGTGAAAGTCCAATTAAGCGTCTTGATCTATCTCTATAGATCTTAATGCCTAATATGTAAGCAGCTTCACCGAGGTCTTTCATTGAAAAACTCTTATTCAAGTATCCCTTTATGCTATCCAGAAATTATATATCATTTCCAATTAATAATATGTCATCCACATATAATATCAGAAATGCTACAGAGCTCCCACTCACTTTCTTGTAAATACAGGCTTCTCCAAAAGTCTGTATAAAACCAAATGCTTTGATCACACCATCAAAACGTTTATTCCAACTCCGAGAGGCTTGCACCAGTCCATAAATGGATCGCTGGAGCTTGCACACTTTGTTAGCTCCCTTTGGATCGACAAAACCTTCTGGTTGCATCATATACAACTCTGCTTCTAGAAATCCATTCAGGAATGCAGTTTTGACATCCATCTGCCAAATTTCATAATCATAAAAATGCGGCAATTGCTAACATGATTCGGACAGACTTAAGCATCGCTACGGGTGAGAAGGTCTCATCGTAGTCAATCCCTTGAACTTGCCGAAAACCTTTCGCGACAAGTCGAGCTTTGTAGACAGTAATATTACCGTCAGCGTCAGTCTTCTTCTTGAAGATCCATTTATTCTCAATTGCTTGCCGATCATCGGGCAAGTCAACCAAAGTCCATACTTTGTTCTCATACATGGATCCCATCTCAGATTTCATGGCTTCAAGCCACTTTGCGGAATCTGGGCTCACCATCGCTTCTTCATAGTTCGTAGGTTCATCATGATCTAGTAGCATGACTTCCAGAACAGGATTACCGTACCACTCCGGTGCGGATCTTACTCTGGTTGATCTACGAGGTTCAGTAGTATCTTGTTCTGAAGTTTCATGATCATTATCATTAGCTTCCTCACTAACTGGTGTAGGTGTCATAGAAACAATTTTCTGTGATGTACTACTTTCCAATAAGCGAGCAGGTACAGTTACCTCGTCAAGTTCTACTTTCCTCCCACTCACTTCCTTCGAGAGAAACTCCTTCTCCAGAAAGTTTCCGAATTTAGCAACAAAAGTCTTGCCTTCGGATCTGTGATAGAAGGTGTATCCAATAGTTTCCTTTGGATATCCTATGAAGACACATTTCTCCAATTTGGGTTCGAGCTTATCAGGTTGAAGCTTTTTCACATAAGCATCGCAGCCCCAAACTTTCAGAAACGACAACTTTGGTTTCTTGCCAAACCACAGTTCATAAGGCGTCGTCTCAACGGATTTTGATGGTGCCCTATTTAACGTGAATGCGGCCGTCTCTAGAGCGTATCCCCAAAACGATAGCGGTAAATCAGTAAGAGACATCATAGATCGCACCATATCCAGTAAAGTACGATTACGACGTTCGGACACACCATTACGCTGAGGTGTTCTGGGTGGCGTGAGTTGCGAAACTATTCCACAATTTTTCAAATGTACACCAAACTCGTAACCCAAATATTCTCCTCCACGATCAGATCGTAGAAACTTTATTTTCTTGTTACGATGATTTTCAACTTCACTCTGAAATTCCTTGAACTTTTCAAATGTTTCAGACTTATGTTTCATTAAGTAGATATACCCATATCTGCTTAAATCATCTGTGAAGGTGAGAAAATAACGATATCCGCCACGAGCCTCAATATTCATCGGACCACATACATCTGTATGTATGATTTCCAACAAGTCTGTTGCTCTCTCCATAGTACCGGAGAACGGTGTTTTGGTCATCTTGCCCATGAGGCACGGTTCGCAAGTACCAAGTGATTCATAATCAAGTGGTTCCAAAAGTCCATCAGAATGGAGTTTCTTCATGCGCTTTACACCGATATGACCTAAACAGCAGTGCCACAAATAAGTTGCACTCTTATTATCAGCTCTGCATCTTTTGGCTTCAACATTATGAATATGTGTGTTACTACTATCGAGATTCAACAAAAATAGACCACTCTTCAAGGGTGCATGACCATAAAAGATATTACTCATATAAATAGAACAACCATTGTTCTCTGATTTAAATCAATAACCGTCTCGCATCAAACAAGATCCAGATATAATGTTCATGCTTAACGCTGGCACCAAATAACAATTATTTAGGTCTAATACTAATCCCGAAGGTAGATGTAGAGGTAGCGTGCTGACTGCGATCACATCGACTTTGGAGCCGTTTCCCACGCGCATCGTCACCTCGTCCTTAACCAATCTTCGCTTGATCCGTAGTCCCTGTTTCGAGTTGCAAATATTAGCAACAGAACCAGTATCAAATACCCAGGTGCTACTACGAGCATTAGTAAGGTACACATCAATAACATGTATATCACATATACCTTTGTTCACCTTGCCATCCTTCTTATCCGCCAAATACCTGGGGCAGTTCCGCTTCCAGTGACCAATCTGCTTGCAATAGAAGCACTCAGTTTCAGGCTTAGGTCCAGGTTTGGGTTTCTTCTCTTGAGTAGCAACTTGCTTGCCGTTCTTTTTGAAGTTCCCCTTCTTCTTCCCTTTGCCCTTTTTCTTGAAACTAGTGGTCTTGTTGACCATCAACACTTGATGCTCCTTCTTGATTTCTACCTCCGCAGCTTTCAGCATCGCGAAGAGCTCGGGAATAGTCTTGTTCATCCCTTGCATGTTATAGTTCATCACGAAGCTCTTGTAGCTTGGTGGCAGTGATTGAAGAATTCTGTCAATGACGCAATCATCTGGAAGATTAACTCCCAATTGAATCAAGTGATTATTATACCCAGACATTTTGAGTATATGCTCACTGACAGAACTGTTCTCCTCCATCTTGCAGCTATAGAACTTATTGGAGACTTCATATCTCTCAATCCGGGCATTTGCTTGAAATATTAACTTCAACTCCTGGAACATCTCATATGCTCCATGACGTTCAAAACGTCGTTGAATTTGGCATTCTAAGCCGTAAAGCATGGCACACTGAACTATCGAGTAGTCATCAGCTTTGCTCTGCCAGACGTTCATAACATCCGGCGTTGCTCCTGCAGCAGGCCTGGCACCCAGCGGTGCTTCCAGGACGTAATTCTTCTGTGCAGCAATGAGGATAATCCTCAAGTTACGGACCCAGTCCGTGTAATTGCTACCATCATCTTTCAACTTTGCTTTCTCAAGGAACGCATTAAAATTCAACAGAACAACAGCACGAGCCATCTATCTACAATCAAACATAAACAAGCAAGATACTAATCAGGTACTAAGTTTCATGATAAATTTAAGTTCAGTTAATCAAATTAATTAAAGAACTCCCACTTAGATAGACATCCCTCTAATCCTCTAAGTGATTACGTGATCCAAATAACCTAAACCATAACCGATCATCACGTGAGATGGAGTAGTTTTCAATGGTGAACATCGTTATGTTGATCATATCTACTATATGATTCACGCTCGACCTTTCGGTCTCCGTGTTCCGAGGCCATATCTGCATATGCTTGGCTCGTCAAGTATAACCTGAGTATTCCGCGTGTGCAACTGTTTTGCACCCGTTGTATTTGAACGTAGAACCTATCACACCCGATCATCACGTGGTGTCTCAGCATGAAGAACTTTCACAACGGTGCATACTCAGGGAGAACACTTCTTGATAATTTAGTGAGAGGTCATCTTATAACGCTACCGTCAATCAAAGCAAGATAAGATGCATAAAAGGATAAACATCACATGCAATCAATATAAGTGATATGATATGGCCATCATCATCTTGTGCTTGTGATCTTCCATCTCCGAAGCACCGTCGTGATCACCATCGTCACCGGCGTGACACCTTGATCTCCATCGTAGCATCGTTGTCGTCTCGCCAAGCTTGTGCTTCTACGACTATCGCTACCGCTTAGTGATAAAAGTAAAGCATTACATCGCGATTGCATTGCATACAATAAAACGACAACCATAAGGCTCCTGCCAGTTGCCGATAACTCGGTTACAAAACATGATCATCTCATACAATAAAATTCAGCATCATGTCTTGACCATATCACATCACAACATGCCCTGCAAAAACAAGTTAGACGTCCTCTACTTTGTTGTTGCAAGTTTTACGTGGCTGCTACGGGCTTAAGCAAGAACCAATCTTACCTACGCATCAAAACCACAACGATAGTTTGTCAATTTGACTCCGTTTTAACCTTCGCAAGGACCGGGCATAGCCATACTTGGTTCAACTATAGTTGGAGAGACAGTCGCCCTCAAGCCACCTATGTGCAAAGCACGTCGGGGGAACCGGTCTCGCGTAAGCGTACGCGTAATGTTGGTCCGGGTCGTCTCGTCCAATAATGCCGCCGAACCAAAGTATGACATGCTGGTAGGCAGTATGACTTATATCGCCCACAACTCACTTGTGTTCTACTCGTGCATATAACATCAACATAAATAACCTAGGCTCGGATGCCACTGTAGTGTTTCGTAGTAATTTCAAAAAATTTCCTACGCACATGCAAGATCATGTGATGCATAGCAACGAGAGGGGAGAGTGTTGTCTACGTACCCACGCAGACCGACTGCGGAAGCGTTGACACAACGTAGAGGAAGTAGTCGTACGTCTTTACGATCCAACCGATCAAGCACCGAAACTACAGCGCCTCCGAGTTCGAGCACACGTTCAGCTCGATGACGATCCCCGGACTCCGATCCAGCAAAGTGTCAGGGAAGAGTTCCGTCAGCATGACGGCGTGGTGACGATCTTGATGTACCACAGCAGCAGGGCTTCGCCTAAACTCCGCTACAGTATTATCGAGGACTATGGTGGCTGGGGGCACCGCACACGGCTAAGGAATAGATCACGTGGATCAACTTGTGTGTTTCTGGGGTGCCCCTGCCTCTGTATATGAAGGACTAGAGGGGGGAGGCTGGCCGGCCACAGGTGGTGCGCCAGGAGAGTCCTACTCCCTCTGGGAGTAGGATTCCCCCCCCCCCCAATCCTAGTTGGAATAGGATTCGCGGAGGGGGAAAAGAGAGAGGGGGGGCCGGCCACCTCTCCTAGTCCTAATAGGACTAGGGGAGGGAGGGTGGCGCGCAGCCCATCTTGGGCAGCCCCTTCTCTTTTCCACTAAAGCCCACTAAGGCCCATATAGCTCCCGGGGGGGTTCCGGTAACCTCCCGGTACTCCGGTAAAATCCTGATTTCACCCGGAACACTTCCGATATCCAAACATAGGCTTCCAATATATCAATCTTTATGTCTCGACCATTTCGAGACTCCTCGTCATGTCCGTGATCACATCCGGGACTCCGAACAACCTTCGGTACATCAAAATGCATAAACTCATAATATAACTGTCATCGTAACCTTAAGCGTGCGGACCCTACGGGTTCGAGAACAATGTAGACATGACCGAGACATGTCTCCGGTCAATAACCAATAGCGGGACCTGGATGCCCATATTGGCTCCTACATATTCTACGAAGATCTTTATCGGTCAGACCGCATAACAACATACGTTGTTCCCTTTGTCATCGGTATGTTACTTGCCCGAGATTCGATCGTCGGTATTCCAATACCTAGTTCAATCTCGTTACCGGCAAGTCTGTTTACTCGTTCTGTAATACATCATCCCGCAACTAACTCATTTAGTTGCAATGCTTGCAAGGCTTAAGTGATGTGCATTACCGAGAGGACCCAGAGATACCTCTCCGACAATCGGAGTGACAAAACCTAATCTCGAAATACGCCAACCCAACATGTACCTTTGGAGACACCTGTAGTACTCCTTTATAATCACCCAGTTACGTTGTGACGTTTGGTAGTACCCAAAGTGTTCCTCCGGTAAACGGGAGTTGCATAATCTCATAGTTATAGGAACATGTATAAGTCATGAGGAAAGCAATAGCAACATACTAAACAATCGGGTGCTAAGCTAATGGAATGGGTCATGTCAATCAGATCATTCTCTCAATGATGTGATCCCGTTAATCAAATAACAACTCATTGTTCATGGTTAGGAAACATAACCATCTTTGATTAACGAGCTAGTCAAGTAGAGGCATACTAGTGACACTTTGTTTGTCTATGTATTCACACATGTATTATGTTTCCGGTTAATACAATTCTAGCATGAATAATAAACATTTATCATGATTATAAGGAAATAAATAATAACTTTATTATTGCCTCTAGGGCATATTTCCTTCATTCCGGGGCATCCCCAAGCTTTGGCTTTTAGGTGTACTTAGATTATCTTGGGGGTGCCATGGGAATCCCCAAGCTTAGGCTCTTGCCACTCCTTGTTCCATAATCCATCAAATCCTTACCCAAAACTTGAAAACTTCACAACACAAAACTTATGGCAGAAAACTCGTGAGCTCCGTTAGCGAAAGAAAACAAAAGACCACTTCAAGGTACTGTAATGAACTCATTATTTATTTATATTGGTGTTAAACCTACTGTATTTCAACTTCTCTATGGATTATAAACTATTTTACTAGCCATAGATTCATCAAAATAAGCAAACAACACACAAAAAACAGAATCTGTCAAAAACAGAACAGTCTGTAGTAATCTGTAGCTAGCGCAAGATCTGGAACCCAAAAATTCTATAATAAATTTCTGGACGTGAGGAATTAATCTATTAATCATCTGCAAAAATAATTAACTAAATAGCACTCTCCAAATAAAACTGACAGCAGTTCTCGTGAGCGCTAAAGTTTCTGTTTTTTACAGCTAGTTCAACAAGACTTTCCCCAAGTCTTCCCAGCGGTTCTACTTGGCACAAACACTAATTAAACACAAAAAACACAGCCAAAACAGAGGCTAAATAATTTATTTATTACTAAACAGGAGCAAAAATCAATGAATAAAAATAAAATTGGGTTGCCTCCCAACAAGCGCTATCGTTTAACGCCCCTAGCTAGGCATAAAAGCGAGGATAAATCTAGGTATTGCCATCTTTGGTAGGCAATTATTCAATGAGGCATCTACCGTCTTTAGGAGTTTCTTTATTTTTATTAATTATCAAGCTTTTAGGCACAAGATCGAAAAATTTATTTGTAACAAATGGTTCATTAATGATAGCAAAAAGATTGGGATGAACACTTATAGATTTTAGATCCGCAGTTTCCTTACTAGATGATTCACCCTTATTTTTAGGAACATACATAAGCTTGGCAATTTTAGTAGGAGGACTTGGAGTATTCTTTACGGAAGAAAAATCGGTTCCCAAGTTTGTAATGATACCCTCAAGTTTATCAATTCTAGTAGAATCTGAGTTTATCTTCTCATTAACTATGGTTTCCTTTTCCTTGATAATTTTCAAAGTCATTCCTACCTTAGATCCATATTGAGTAATTTGATTGTGGATCTTTTTATCTAGATTTTCAATTAATTCAATAGTAGCATTTTTTTCCAATAATTTCAAGTTTTTTCATAACATGCTCCAAAGTTAACATGGTTCCATTAACCAAAAGAGGTGGTGAGCCAAATAAATCTAACATAGCATTATAAGAATCAAAAGTATGGCTACCCAAGAAGTTCCCTCCGGTAATGGTATCGAGGATATATCTATTCCAAGTATTAACACCTACATAGAAATTGCGGAGAAGAACTGAAGTAGATTGCTTCCAGGTAGATCTATTTTGAGCATTGCAAATTCTATACCAAGCATATTTTAAATTTTCTCCCTTCCTTTGTTTAAAATTTAGAACTTCATTCTGTTGGGAAACGTAGTAATTTCAAAAAAATTCCTACGCACACGCAAGATCATGGTGATGCACAGCAACGAGAGGGGAGAGTGTTGTCCACATACCCTCGTAGACCGAAAGCGGAAGCGTTAGCACAACGCGGTTGATGTAGTCGTACGTCTTCACGATCCGATCGATCCAAGTACCGAACGCACGGCACCTCCGAGTTCAGCACACGTTCAGCTCGATGACGTCCCGCGATCTCCGATCCAACAGAGCTTCACGGGAGAGTTCCGTCAGCACGACGGCGTGGTGACGGTGATGATGTTGCTACCGACGCAGGGCTTCGCCTAAGCACCGCTACGATATGACTGAGGTGGAATATGGTGGAGGGGGGCACCGCACACGGCTGGGAGAGATCAACTGATCAACTTGTGTGTCTAGAGGTGCCCCCTGCCCCCGTATATAAAGGAGCAAGGGGGAGGCCGGCTGGCCCTCTATGGGCGCGCCAGGAGGAGGAGTCCTCCTCCTAGTAGGAGTAGAACTCCCCTTTCCTACTTCTACTAGGAGGAGCAAAGGAAGGAGGAGAAGGAGAAGGAAGGAGAAGGAGGAAAAGGAGGAAAGGGGGGCCGCCCCCCTAGTCCAATTCGGTTTGGGCTAGGGGGGTCGCGCGCCCTGCCTCCTCTCTTCCACCACTTGGCCCATGAGGCCCATTACTTCTTCCTTGTATTCCCGTAACTCCCTGGTACCCCCGAAAATACCCGAATCACTCGGAACCTTTCCGATGTCCGAATATAGTCGTCCAATATATCGATCTTTATGTCTCGACCATTTCGAGACTCCTCATCATGTCCCCGATCTCATCTGGGACTCCGAACTACCTTCGGTACATCAGATCACATAAACTCATAATACAATCGTCACCGAAACTTTAAGCGTGCGGACCCTATGGGTTCGAGAACTATGTAGACATGACCGAGACATGTCTCCGGTCAATAACCAATAGCGGAACCTGGATGCTCATATTGGCTCCCACATATTCTACGAAGATCTTTATCGGTCAGATCGCATAACAACATACGTTGTTCCCTTTGTCATCGGTATGTTACTTGCCCGAGATTCGATCGTCGGTATCTCAATACCTAGTTCAATCTCATTACCGGCAAGTCTCTTTACTCGTTCCGTAATACATCATCCTGCAACTAACTCATTAGTTACAATGCTTGCAAGGCTTAAGTGATGTGCATTATCGAGAGGGCCCAGAGATACCTCTCCGACAATCGGAGTGACAAATCCTAATCTCGAAATACGCCAACCCAACAAGTACCTTCGGAGACACCTGTAGAGCACCTTTATAGTCACCCAGTTTCGTTGTGACGTTTGGTAGCACACAAAGTGTTCCTCTGGTAAACGGGAGTTGCATAATCTCATAGGCATAGGAACATGTATAAGTCATGAAGAAAGCAATGGCAACAAACTAAACGATCAAGTGCTATGCTAACGGAATGGGTCAAGTCAATCACATCATTCTCCTAATGATGTGATCCCGTTAATCAAATGACAACTCATGTCTATGGTTGGGAAACATAACCATCTTTGATCAACGAGCTAGTCAAGTAGAGGCATACTAGTGACACTCTGTTTGTCTATGTATTCACACATGTATTATGTTTCCGGTTAATACAATTCTAGCATGAATAATAAACATTTATCATGATATAAGGAAATAAATAATAACTTTATTATTGCCTCTAGGGCATATTTCCTTCACATTCTTGGGAGATAACGGAGAAGATATGAGACTAGCCATGATGACAAGCAAACAAACTAGCACACGAGCAAACAAGGGCAAACGGGCAAAAGAGGCAAATAGAAAGGGAGGATAGAGAGAGAGAGGGCGAATAAAACGGCAAGGGTGAATTGGGGGGAGAGGAAAATGAGAGGCAAATGGCAAATAATGTAATGCGAGAGATAGGGATTGTGATGGGTACTTGGTATGTTGACTTTTTGCATAGACTCCCTGGCAATGGCGCCAGAAATTCTTCTTGCTATGTCTTGAGCTTGCGTTGGATTTCCCCGAAGAGGAAAGGATGATGCAGCAGAGTAGCATAAGTATTTCCCTCAGTTTTTGAGAACCAAGGTATCAATCCAGTAGGAGGCCACACTCAAGTCCCTCGTACCTGCACAAAACGATACCTACTCGCAACCAACGCGATTAGGGGTTGTCAATCCCTTCACGGTCACTTACGAGAGTGAGATCTGATAGATATAATATTTTTGGTATAAAGATGCAAAGTAAAAATAAAAGGCAAAGTAAAAAAGCAAAGCAAGATTAAAGTAATGGAGATTGATATGATGAGAATAGACCCGGGGGCCATAGGTTTGACTAGTGGCTTCTCTCAAGAGCATAAGTATTCTATGGTGGGTGAACAAATTACTGTTGAGCAATTGACAGAATTGAGCATAGTTATGAGAATATCTAGGTATGATCATGTATATAGGCATCACGTCCGTGACAAGTAGACCGAAACGATTCTGCATCTACTACTATTACTCCACTCATCGACCGCTATCCATCATGCATCTAGAGTATTAAGTTAAAAACAAAGTAACGCTTTAAGCAAGATGACATGATGTAGAGAGATAAATTCATGCAATATGAAATAAACCCCATCTTGTTATCCTCGATGGCAACGATGCAATACGTGCCTTGCTGCCCCTTCTGTCACTGGGAAAGGCCACCGCAAGATCGAACCCAAAGCTAAGCACTTCTCCCATGGCAAGAACTACCAATCTAGTTGGCCAAACCAAACAGATAATTCGAAGAGACTTGCAAAGGTAACCAATCATACATAAAAGAATTCATAGAAGATTCAAATATTATTCATAGATAGACTTGATCATAAACCCACAATTCATCGGTCTCAACAAACACACCGCAAAAAGAAAATTACATCGAATAGATCTCCACAAGAGAGGGGGAGAACTTTGTATTGAGATTCAAAGAGAGAGAATAAGCCATCTAGCTACTAACTATGGACCCGAAGGTCTGAGGTAAACTACTCACACTTCATCGGAGAGGCTATGATGATGTAGAAGCCCTCCGTGATGACGGCCCTCTTCCGGCGGAGCTCCGGAACAGGCCCAAAGATGGGATCTCATGGATACAGAAAGTTGCAGTGGTGGAATTAGGTTTTTGGCTCCTCCTCTGTTTGTTTGGGGGTACGTAGGTATATATAGGAGGAAGGAGCATGTCGGTGGAGCTCCGAGGGGCCCACAAGGCAGGGGGCGCGCCCTAGGGGGGGCTCCCCCCACCCTCGTGACCGCCTCTTTTGTTCCTTGGAGCAGGGTCCAAGTCTCCTGGATCACGTTCGGTGAGAAAATCACGTTCCCGAAGGTTTTATTCCGTTTGGACTCCATTTGATATTCCGTTTCTTTGAAACACTGAAATAGGTAAAAAAACAGCAATTCTAGGCTGGGCCTCCGGTTAATAGGTTAGTCCCAAAAATAATATAAAAGTGGAAAATAAAGCCCAATATAGTCCAAAACAGTAGATAACATAGCATGGAGCAATCAAAAATTATAGATACCTTGGAGACGTATCAGAGATCACCGCTGTAAGCAGGAAGTTCAGTTGCATGTAGTCCAAGAGATGCTGGAGTATGTGCAGAATATGCCAGTAGAGACAAGTGACACTGAAGCTGAGAGTACTGGAGAAGTCAATGTGATTTGCATTTCAGCTGCAGCATTGGGAGATCCATCTGTTCCTGCGATTGCAACTATGAAATTGAAAGTACAGTTGCAAGGACACAAGCTCACTCTTCTAGTTGACTCTGGGAGCACTCACTCCTTCCTAGATTGTGTTGTTGTTGCTCAAATTAAGGGAGTTTCTGATATGCCTGTTAAAATGGTTAAGGTTGCTAATGGGAATTTAGTTCCCTACAGCTAGCAACTGCTGTCAGGATCTTGGTCAACGGATGGGCACAATTTCACCAGTGACTTTAAGATCTTTCCTCTCGGATCTTATAATGGAATTTTGGGTCTAGATTGGTTGGCCACCCATAGCCCCATGCAAGTGGACTGGGCTGAACATTGGTTATCGTTTGATCTGAATGGTATTACTGTCACATTACTAGCTAGGTGACGATGCTAATCCTAGTTTCCTAGCCATGATTGAGCTGTCATCGCTGCTCTCTTCCAAGAGCACAGAACAAACTGAGTTACTTGCTGAAATTAAAGAAATTCTCAACACTTATGCTACTGTGTTTGAAGCTCCTTCTGGCCTTCCACCTAGGAGAAAATATGATCACACTATTCTCCTTATTCCAGGAGCTTCACCTGTTTCTATCATACCATACAGGCTTCCACCTGCCATCAAGGATGAGATGGAGAGGCAAGTTAAAGAGATGTTGGATTCAGGTATCATCAGGCATAGCACTAGTGCTTTTTCGTCGCCCATGATTATGGTTCAGAAGAAAGATAAGACTTGGAGGTCAGTCTTTGACTACAGACATTTAAATGCACTAACTGTAAAGAGCAAATACCCTATTCCTATCATTGACGAGCTACTTGACAAATTAGCTGGATCCTGTTGGTTTTCTAAGCTCGATCTCAGAGTTGGTTACCACCAAATTCGGTTGGCTCCTGGTGAAGAACATAAAACAACATTTCAAACACACTTTGGGCACTTTGAGTTCCTGGTTGTGTCCTTTGGGATGACTGGTGGTCCAAATACTTTCCATTTTGCAATGAATGACACTCTGTCCCCTTGCCCCAGAGAATTTGCTATCTCATTCTTTGATGATATCTTAATTTTCAGTGCAACTTATGCTCTCCATTTGGAACACTTGGCAAGAGTTCTGCAGTTGTTGCAACAACACCAGTGGAAAGTGAAGTCGTCAAAGTGTTCTTTTTCTCAAACCTAGATTAGTTATTTGGGCCACATCATCAGCAGTTAGGGGGTTGCAACTGATCCTGAAAAGATTACAAGCATTCAGGAGTGGCCTGTACCTGTGTCTGCTAAGGAGGTCAGAGGATTTTTGGGTCTAGCTGGCTATTACAGGAAATTCATAGCCCATTATGGTCTCATTAGCAAACCTCTTACCAATTTACTCAAGAAGGGGGTGCTGTTCCACTGGACAAGCACTGAAAAACAAGCTTTTACAACCCTCAAACAAACACTGATGTCAGCACCTATTCTGGCTCTCCCAGATTTCTCTAAATAGTTTGTTATTCAAACTGATGCTTGTGACATAGGAGTAGGTGCAGTAATAATGCAGGAAGGGCACCCACTGGCGTATGTGAGCAAGACATTGGGCCCAAGGAATGAAACTCTGTCAGTTTATGAGAAAGAGTATCTGGCGATTTTGTTGGCTGTTGAACACTAGCGTCAGTATCTGCAGCTGTCTGAGTTCATTATCAAAACATATCAGCACAGTTTGGCCAGTTTGTCTGAACAACGACTGCATACCAAGTGGAAGTAGAAAGCTCTAACTAAGCTGCTAGGGTTATGATACATCTCCAACGTATCTATAATTTTTGATTGATCCATTCTATATTATCTACTGTTTTAAACATTATTGGGCTTTATTATCCACTTTTATATTATTTTTGGGACTAACCTATTAACCGGAGGGCCAGCCCAGAATTGCCGTTTTTGCCTGTTTTAGGGTTTCGAAGAAAAGGAATATCAAACGGAATCCAAACGGAATGAAACCTTTGGGAACGTGATTTTCTCAATAGATAAGACCCGGGAGACTTGGACCCTAAGCCAAGGCACGTAACAGGAGGCCACGAGGTAGGCGGCGCGCCCTACCCTACCAGCCGCGCCCCCACCCTCGTGGGCCCCCTATTGCTCCACCGACGTACTTCTTCCTCCTATATATATCCACGTACCCCCAAACGATCAGAACAGGAGACAAAACCCTAATTCCACCACCATAACTTTTTGCATCCATGAGATCCCATCTTGGGGCCTGTTCTGGAGCTCCGCCGGAGGGGGCATCGATCACGGAGGGCTTCTACATCAACACCATAGCCCCTCCGATGAAGTGTGAGTAGTTTATCTCAGACCTACAGGTCCATAGTTAGTAGCTAGATGGCTTCTTCTCTCTTTTTGGATCTCAATACAATGTTCTCCCCCTCTCTTGTGGAGAACTATTCAATGTAATCTTCTTTTTGCAGTGTGTTTGTTGAGACCGATGAATTGTGGGTTTATGATCAAGTCTATCTATGAATAATATTTGAATCTTCTCTGAATTCTTTTATGTATGATTGGTTACTTTGCAAGTCTCTTTGAATTATTAGTTTGGTTTGGCCTACTAGATTGATCTTTCTTGCAATGGGAGAAGTGCTTAGTTTTGGGTTCAATCTTGCGGTGTCCTTTCCCGGTGACAGTAAGGGCAGCAAGGCACGTATTGTATTGTTGCCATCGAGGATAACAAGATGGGGGTTTCTTCATATTGCATGAGTTTATCCCTCTACATCATGTCATCTTGCTTAAGGCGTTACTCTGTTTTTAACTTAATACTCTAGATGCATGCTGGATAGCGGTCGATGAGTGGAGTAATAGTAGTAGATGCAGGCAGGAGTCGGTCTACTTGTCTCGGACGTGATGCCTATATACATGATCATGCCTAGATATTCTCATAATTATGCTCAATTCTGTCAATTGCTCAACAGTAATTTGTTCACCCACCGTAGAATACTTATGCTCTCGAGAGCAGCCACTAGTGAAACCTATGGCCCCCGGGTCTATCTTCATCATATTGTTCTCCTACTACTTTGCTATTTACTTTGCCTTTATTTTACTTTGCATCTTTATCATAAAAATACCAAAAATATTATCTTTATCATATCTATCAGATCTCACTCTCGTAAGTGGCCTCATAGGGATTGACAACCCCTATTTGCGTTGGTTGCGAGGATTTATTTGTTTTGTGCAGGTACGAGAGACTTGCGCGTAGCCTCCTACTGGATTGATACCTTGGTTCTCAAAAGCTGAGGATACTTACGCTACTTTACTGCATCATCCCTTCCTCTTCGGGGAAAACTAGCGCAGTGCTCAAGAGGTAGCAAGAAGGATTTCTGGTGCCGTTGCCGGGGAGGTTTGCGCAAGTCAAGATTTGACTCCCGACAACGAGCCATTTCTGGCGCCGTTGCCGGGGAGGTCTTCGCAAAAGTGAACATACCAAGTACCCATCACATACCCTTATCTCCCGCATTACATTATTTTCCATTTGCCTCTCGTTTTGCTCTGCCCCCACTTCACCCTTGCCATTTTATTCGCCCTCTCTCTCTCTATCCTCCCTTTCTTTCTCTATTTGCCTCTTTTGCCCGTTTGCCTCTTTGTTTGCTTGTGTGTTAGTTTGTTTGCTTGTCACGATGGCTCAAGATAATACTAAATTATGTGACTTCACCAATACCAACAACAATGATTTTATTAGCACTCCGATTGCTCCTCTTACCGATGTTGAATCTTGTTAAATTAATACTGCTTTGCTGAATCTTGTCATGAAAGATCCGTTTTCCGGCCTTCCTAGTGAAGATGCCGCTACCCATCTAAATAGCTTCATTGATTTGTGTGATATGCAAAAGAAGAAAGATGTGGATAATGATATTGTTAAATTGAAGCTATTTCCTTTTTTGCTTAGAGATCGTGCTAAAGCTTGGTTTTCGTCTTTGCCTAAAAATAGTATTGATTCATGGAACAAGTGCAAAGATGCTTTTATCTCTAAGTATTTTCCTCCCGCTAAGATCATCTCTCTTAGAAATGATATTATGAATTTTAAGCAACTTGATCATGAACATGTTGCACAAGCTTGGGAGAGAATGAAATTAATGATACCTAATTGCCCTACTCATGGTTTAAATTTGTGGATGATTGTTCAAAAAATTTATGTCGGATTGAATTTTGCTTCTAGAAATCTTTTAGATTCAGCCGCGGGAGGCACTTTTATGGAAATCACTTTAGGAGAAGCTACTAAACTCCTAGATAATATTATGGTTAATTATTCTCAATGGCACACTGAAAGATCTACTAATAAAAAGGTGCATGCGATAGAAGAAATAAATGTTTTGAGTGGAAAGATGGATGAACTTATGAAATTATTTGCTAATAAGAGTGTTTCTTCTGATCCTAATGATATGCCCTTGTCTACTTTGATTGAGAATAATAATGAATCTATGGATGTGAATTTTGTTGGTAGGAACAATTTTGGTAATAACGCGTATAGAGGAAATTTCAACCCTAGGCCTTATCCTAGTAATTCCTCTAATAATTATGGTAATTCCTACAACAATTCTTTTGGAAATTATAATAAGGTGCCCTCTTATTTTGAATCTAATATTAAAGAATTTATTACTTTGCAAAAGAATTTTAATGCTATGATTGAAGAAAAATTGCTTAAGATTGATGATTTGGCTAGGAACGTTGATAGAATTTCTCTTGATGTTGATTCTTTGAAACTTAGATCTATTCCACCTAAGCATGATATCAATGAGTCTCCCAAAGCCATGAGAATTTCCATTGATGAGTGCAAAGAAAGAACCGCTAGGATGCGTGCTAAGAAAGATGCCTTTATAAAAGCGTGTTCTTCTAGTTCCTATGAAAATAATGATGAAGATCTAAAAGTTATTGATGTGTCCCATATTAAATCTTTGTTTTGCAATATGAATCTTGAGAATGATGGGACTGAATATGATCCACCTTTACCTAGAAGGAGTTCTAAGAATTCGGAATTTGTTGATCTTGATGCTAAATTTGATAAAAGTGGGATCGAAGAAATTAAAACCCTAGATGTTGCTAAACCCACTATTATGGATTTCAAGGAATTTAACTATGAAAATTGCTATTTGATTGATTGTATTTCCTTGTTGCAATCCGTGCTAAATTCTCCTCATGCTTATAGTCAAAATAAAGCGTTTACTAAACATATCGTTGATGCCTCGATGCAATCTTATGAAGAAAAACTTGAATTGGAAGTTTCTATCCCTAGAAAACTTTATGATGAGTAGGAACCAACTATTAAAATTAAAATTAAAGATCATGAATGCTATGCTTTATGTGATTTGGGTGCTAGTATTTCCACGATTCCAAAGACTTTGTGTGATTTGTTAGGTTTCCGTGATTTTGATGATTGCTCTCTAAACTTGCACCTTGCGGATTCCACTATTATGAAACCTATAAGAAGAATTAATGATCTTCTTATTGTTGCAAATAGGAATTATGTGCCCCTAGATTTTATTGTTCTTGACATAGATTGCAATCCTTCATGTCCTATTATTCTTGGTAGACCTTTCCTTAGAACAATTGGTGCAATTATTGATATGAAGGAAGGAAACATTAGATTCCAATTTCCATTAAGGAAAGGCATGGAACACTTTCCTAGAAAAATATTAAATTACCTTATGAATCTATTATGAGAGCCACTTATGGATTGCCTACCAAAGATGGCAATACCTAGATCTATTCTTGCTTGTTATGCCTAGCTAGGGGCGTTAAACGATAGCGCTTGTTGGGAGGCAACCCAATTTTATTTTTATTACTTGCTTTTTGCTCATGTTTAGTAATAAATAATTTATCTAGCCTCTGTTTTGGTTGTGTTTTTTTAATTTAGTGTTTGTGCCAAATAGAACCGTTGGGAAGACTTGGGGAAAGTCTTGTTGAACTTGCTGTAAAAAACAGAAACTTTAGCGCTCACGAGAACTGCTGTCATTTTTATTTGGAGAGTGCTATTTAGTTAATTATTTTTGAAGATTATTAATAGATAAATTCCTCACGTTCAGAAAATTATTTTAGAATTTTTAGGGTTCCAGATCTTGCGCTAGCTACAGATTACTACAGACTGTTCTGTTTTTGACAGATTCTGTTTTTCGTGTGTTGTTTGCTTATTTTGATGAATCTATGGCTAGTAAAATAGTTTATAAACCATACAGAAGTTGGAATACAGTAGGTATAACACTAATATAAACAAAGAATGAGTTCATTACAGTACCTTGAAGTGGTCTTTTGTTTTCTTTCGCTAACGGAGCTCACGAGATTTTCTACTTTAAGTTTTGTGTTGTGAAGTTTTCAAGTTTTGGGTAAAGATTTGATGGATTATGGAACAAGGAGTGGCAAGAGACTAAGCTTGGGGATGCCCATGGCACCCCCAAGATAATATAAGGACACCTAAAAGCCAAAGCTTGCGGATGCCCCGGAAGGCATCCCCTCTTTCATCTACTTCTATCGATAACTTTACTTGGAGCTATATTTTTATTCGCCAAATGATATGCGTTTTGCTTGGAGCGTCTTGTATTATTTGAGTCTTTTCTTGTTAGTTTACCACAATCATCCTTGCTATACACACCTTTTTAGAGAGCCATACATAATTTGGAATTTGTTAGAATACTCTATGTGCTTCGCTTATATCTTTTGAGTCATATAATTTTGCTCTAGTGCTTCACTTATATCTTTTAGAGCACGGTGGTGGATTTGTTTTATAGAAACTATTGATCTCTCATGCTTCACTTAGATTATTTTGAGAGTCTTAAATAGCATGGTAATTTGCTTAAAATCCTAATATGCTTGGTATACAAGATTAATAATAAAACTTTCTTATGAGTGTGTTGAATACTATGATAAGTTTGATACTTGATAATTGTTTTGAGATATGAAGATGGTGATATTAAAGTTGTGCTAGTTGAGTAGTTGTGAATTTGAGAAATACTTGTGTTGAGGTTTGTGATTCCCGTAGCATGCACGTATGATGAACCGTTATGTGATGAAGTCGGAGCATGATTTATTTTTTGATTGTCTTCCTTATGAGTGGCGGTGGGGGACGAGCGATGGTCTTTTCCTACCAATATATCCCCCTAGGAGCATGCGCGTAATACTTTGCTTTGATAACTTGTAGATTTTTGCAATAATTATATGAATTCTTTATGACTAATGTTGAGTCCATGGATTATACACACTTCTCTCACCCTTCCACCTTTGCTAGCCTCTCTAATACCGCGCACCTTTCGCCGGTATCATACACCCACCATATACCTTCCTCAAAACAGCCACCATACCTACCTATTATGGCATTTCCATAGCCATTCCGAGATATATTGCCATGCAACTTTCCACCATTCCGTTTATTATGACACACTCCATCATTGTCATATTGCTTAGCATGATCATGTAGTTGACATTGTATTTGTGGCAAAGCCACCGTTCATAATTCTTTCATACATGTCACTCATGCATCATTGCATATCCCGGTACACCGTCGGAGGCATTCATATAGAGTCATATTTTGTTCTATGAATCGAGTTGTAAGAAAAATAAAAAGTGTGATGATCACCATTATTAGAGCATTGTCCCAGTGAGGAAAGGATGATGGAGACTATGATTCCCCCACAAGTCGGGATGAGACTCCGGACGAAAAAGAAAAAAAGAAAAAAAAGGCCATAAAAGGAGAAAAGGCCCAAATAAAAAAATGAGAGAAAAAGAGAGAAGGGGCAATGATACTATCCTTTTACCACACTTATGCTTCAAAGTAGCACCATGATCTTCATAGTAGAGAGTCTCTCATGTTATCACTTTCATATACTAGTGGGAATTTTTCATTATATAACTTGGCTTGTATATTCCAATGATGGGCTTCCTCAAAATGCCCTAGGTCTTCATGAGCAAGCAAGTTGGATGCACACCCACTTAGTTTCTTTTTGAGCTTTCATATACTTATAGCTCTAGTGCATCCGTTGCATGGCAATCCCTACTCACTCACATTGATATCTATTGATGGGCATCTCCATAGCCCATTGATACGCCTAGTTGATGTGAGACTATCTTCTCCCTTTTTGTCTTCTCCACAACCACCACTCTATTCCACCTATAGTGCTATGTCCATAGCTCACGCTCATGTATTGCGTGAAAATTGAAAAAGTTTTGAGAATGTCAAAAGTATGAAACAATTGCTTGGCTTGTCATCAGGGTTGTGCATGATTTAAATATTTTGTGTGGTGAAGATGGAGCATAGCCAGACTATATGATTTTGTAGGGATAACTTTCTTTAACCATGTTATTTTGAGAAGACATAATTGCTTAGTTAGTATGCTTGAAGTATTATTATTTTTATGTCAATATGAACTTTTGTCTTGAATCTTTCGGATTTTAATATTCATACCACAATTAAGAAGAATTACATTAAAATTATGCCAAGTAGCACTCCCCATCAAAAATTCTGTTTTTATCATTTACCTACTCGAGGACGAGCAGGAATTAAGCTTGGGGATGCTTCATACGTCTCCAACGTGTCTATAATTTTTTATTGCTCCATGCTATATTATGCACTGTTTTAAACATTATTGGGCTTTATTATCCACTTTTATATTATTTTCGGGACTAACCTACTAACCGGAGGGCCAGCCCAGAATTGCTGTTTTTTTGCCTGTTTTAGGGTTTCGAAGAAAAGGAATATCAAACGGAGTCCAAACGGAATGAAACCTTCGGGAACGTGATTTTCTCAACAGATAAGACCCGGGAGACTTGGATCCTATGCCAAGGCACGTAACAGGAGGCCACGAGGTAGGGGGGCGCGCCCTACCCTACCAGACGCGCCCCCACCCTCGTGGGCCCCCTGTTGCTCCACTGACGTGCTTCTTCCTCCTATATATATCCACGTACTCCCAAACGATCAGAACAGGAGCCAAAACCCTAATTACATCGCCGTAACTTTCTGTATCCACGAGATCCCATATTGGGGCCTGTTCTGGAGCTCCGCCGGAGGGGGCATCGATCACGGAGGGCTTCTACATCAACACCATAGCCCCTCCGATGAAGTGTGAGTAGTTTATCTCAGACCTACGGGTCCATAGTTAGTAGCTAGATGGCTTCTTCTCTATTTTTGGATCTCAACACAGTGTTCTCCCCCTCTCTTGTGGATAACTATTCGATGTAATCTTCTTTTTGCGGTGTGTTTGTTGAGACCGATGAATTGTGGGTATATGATCAAGTCTATCTATGAATCATATTTGAATCTTCTCTGAATTCTTTCATGTATGATTGGTTATCTTTGCAAGTCTCTTCGAATTATCAGTTTGGTTTGGCCTACTAGATTGATCTTTCTTGCAATGGGAGAAGTGCTTAGTTTTGGGTTCAATCTTGCGGTGTCCTTTCCCGGTGACAGTAAGGGCAGCAAGGCACGTATTGTATTGTTGCCATCGAGGATAACAAGATGGGGTTTTCTTCAAATTGCATGAGTTTATCCCTCTACATCATGTCATCTTGCTTAAGGCGTTACTCCGTTTTTAACTTAATACTCTAGATGCATGCTGGATAGCGGTCGATGAGTGGAGTAATAGTAGTAGATGCAGGCAGGAGTCGGTCTACTTGTCTCGGACGTGATGCCTATATACATTATCATGCCTAGATATTCTCATAATTATGCTCAATTCTGTCAATTGCTCAACAGTTATTTGTTCACCCACAGTAGAATACTTATACTCTCGAGAGAAGCCACTAGTGAAACCTATGGCCCCCGGGTCTATCTTCATCATATTGTTCCCCTACTACTTTGCTATTTAATTTGCCTTTATTTTAATTTGCATCTTTATCATAAAAAGACCAAAAATATTATCTTTATCATATCTATCAGATCTCACTCTCGTAAGTGGCCTCATAGGGATTGACAACCCCTATTTGCGTTGGTTGCGAGGATTTATTTGTTTTGTGCAAGTATGAGAGACTTGCACGTAGCCTCCTACTGGATTGATACCTTGGTTCTCAAAAACTGAGGATACTTACGCTACTTTACTGCACCATCCCTTCCTCTTCGGGGAAAACCAACGCAGTGCTCAAGAGGTAGCAGGTTACAATACAACATTGTCTATAAAAAAGGAGTGGAAAATCATGTTGCAGATGCCCTGTCCAGAAAGCCACATACATCTACTGAAACTATGCCTGAACTATTCCTCATATCAACTGTTCAACCAGCCTGGCTCGATGACATTGTACACAGCTACTCTCAGGACAAGTTTTGCACTAATCTACTTCAGAAACTTGTTTCTTATGGTGGCCACGACAGAAAATTTTCCTTGAAGTCTGGACTATTAAGAGTTGACAAATGGATTTGGGTAGGTGCAGATCCCAAGTTGCAGCACACAATTGTCAGTGCCTTCCACGACAGTCCAATTGGTGGGCACTTAGGCTTTCCCGTCACTTTCAAGCGTGTCAGGCAGCTGTTCCATTGGCAAGGTATGTGCAGTTGCATTAAACAATATGTCTCGAACTGCACCATATGTCAGCAAGCAAAACCCGAACGAATTCCATACCCGGGCTTATTGCAACCCCTGCCTGTCCTTGGCTTGCCGTGGGAAATGGTAACTATGGATTTTGTCGAAGGACTACCGGTTTCTGGGCAGTATAACTGTTTGATGGTGATCATTGACAAGCTGTCGAAGTATGGACACTTCATTCCATTGCATCATCCATTTACCGCAATTACAGTTGCTGAAGCGTTCCTCAACACAGTTTACCATTTGCATGGGATGCCTCTCTATATAGTTTCAGATTGTGATCACATATTTACAAGCCAGTTCTGGAAGGAACTTTTTTAGAAAGCTGGTGTTCTATTGCGTATGAGTACAACGCGTCACCCTCAAACTGATGGACAAACGGAGCGGGTAAACCAACAAGTGGAATGTTTTCTGATGTGTTTTGTCAGTGCTCACCCCTCTCGCTGGGCTAAATGGATACCACTGTGTGAATACTGGTATAACACTAATTGGCACTCAGCAATAGGCCAGACTCCTTTTGAGATCATCTATGGCCATGAACCACGTCACTTTGGGTTGACCGCGGAGAGTACAATGCAGTCTGCTGATCTGCAACCATGGCTTGATGATCGCCAAGTGATTATTGGATCAGTGCGCAACAGCGCATGAAGACACAGGCTGATAAGCATCGATCTAAGTGTGTATTTGAGGTTGGGGACTCTGTTTTTCTGAAGCTACAGCCATATCTTCAGACATCGGTTGCTCCCAGAGCGAATCACAAGTTGGCATTCAAATTCTATGGCCCCTTTGAAGTTCTGGAGCGCATTGGCGAGGTGTCTTACCGTTCGGCAATGCCGGTCACCAGTCGCGTGCACCCAGTATTTCATGTCTCTCTTCTATGGAAGGTGCTCGGCCAAGCTCATGAGGTATTGCCCCAACTTCCCTCCCCAGATATGCAGTTTTCAGCTCCCGAGCAGGTGCTGCAACAGCGAGTGGTGCGTCGCGGATCCAATTCCCTGGTGCAAGTGCTGGTGAAGTGGAGTGACACGCCGGTGGAAATGGCAACATGGGAGGACAAGGTGCAGCTCAAGCAAAAATTTCCTCGAGCACCGGCTTGGGGGCAAGCCGTCTCTAACAGGGAGGGATTGTCAGCAGCAGTGATCAAGACACAGAAGCTATGGAGAACCAAGCACCAGGAGTGGGCTGGCCCAGGAGACAGCCTCGCCTGCCGGCTCGGCTGGCTGGCCCGGAATGGGCCCATGTGGGAAGTGTACTTAAACCTGGCGATAGCGTGTGAGTGGCTGGCGAATGGCCGGCAGGCTAGCGAACTTTCCCCTTTCGTGTTGTAACAGAAATCCTTCCTCCTCCTTCGATCCCCTCTCTATGAACTCGTGAATTGTAGCTCGATTCGGCGGTAATGGAGGCTAGTTGAGTGAATTGTTGATTGTGTGCTAACAACATGGGGCAGTAAGGCCGTAACCGCCGAGAACGACGAGGAACAGCTCATGCCAATTGGTATGGTTGTAGGCGGTGAGGTCTAGGGTGATAGGTACATGAACTTTAATGGAAGTGGCGTAGGTGGAGGGACTAGGCGTGCTGGGGTTGGAGGCAACCTTCTGGGAGATCTCGGCCTCGCGAGCATCGAGGGCGATGGCACGCTCACGGAGTTCTTTTTCCTTTGCATCAATCTCGTTGGGAGTTCATGGTGGGGGTTGAGAACTTGAGATCAAGTGCGGCTGGTGTTTTTAGGGACGTCAGATCAATGACTCGTCCGTCTTGGGATGAGCCAACGTCCAATACGATGTGGTTGCGGCGTCCGGACTGATGCGTCATACGGGCCGCCGGAGAATGCAACTCCGCCTCGCCGACATCCATCGCCGCGATGGCTGCCGCCGCCTCCCGCGCCCGGTGCCTGGCACGCCGTGCCATGTTCTCGTCGGACGAAGCTCATGGCGCGTCCCGATGCTCGACGCCCTAACGAAGGGGTTGCGTGTCCGCCACCGCTTTTGGACACCAGGCGGACCGCACCGCCTCCGACGAGGCATCTACGGCTGGCCTAGCGCCGGATCAATGCACCATTTGGAGGTATGGAAGGACTCCGAGCGTTGCCATGCACGGGCCTCCTCCGGGGCGTGGCGGAGCGCAAGCCAGACGGCCATCTCCTTCTCGGGGCCGCGTGGGATGAGCTCGGGGTCGACGGATCTGGAGGTAAAGGACTCAGATCCACTGCCCGCCATGCCGGAGATGGCCGGAAGGCGCCGTAGATGAGTTTGGGTGGCGGAGGGGAGTGGAGTGAAGTGGCTAGAGTTTGGTCCGGCGAGCGAGGGGGGAGGGGATTTATGTGGGGTTGGATGGGACAACTTGGGCTGGGTCCGATGTGGCGGGCGTGCTTGGGCATGCCCGGCGCCACATATTCGCCTGATATTTGGGTTAGATATGAGAGGTGCCGGTCAGCTCGGACGTTTGAGGACAGTTTGAGGCGCCCGTCTTGGTCAAAATTTTGTGAGCGGATAGTAACCGGGTGGCACACCCGGACGTATAAGACGGGTTTAAGGCATCCGGATGTAGATGCTCTAATAGGTCACAAAATTGTCGCAAACAAAAATTACCTCACCAACTTCGCATACATCAAAGATAAGAGCAGAGCAAAGCTTAAATCCGAGGCTCATAAATTGTCACTTAATACAATTTCAGCTACGCAACAATCGCAGACAGATTTCAATACCACTTCCATCCCAGAATCATTCAAACCACACTCTCTTCAGTCCACAGTAATTCAAATGAAAAGAGGGTCGCAGTCTCGCACAAGATAAGGATCGGATGTCAAAAGTCTGTCGCAGCACAGCGCAGCGACTTTGTACTTTATTCAGCCTTTTTTTTGCGGGGTATTCCGTCTTTTTCTTGTGATCTACTAGCCTTGACCGTGGTCCTATTGGTATCCTCTACTAGCCTCATTGCTCGGGCACCCATACGATGCCAGCATATGAGCTGGTTTATTACAACTTCTAGGACAATATGAAACATGAAAATCAATAAATCCTAGCTGAAGCCTGTACCTTGCAACTGTCGCCGGAAGAGAGACGGGGCGGGCCAGCAACTGTCGCAGCATGCACCACAGTGTACGAACCAGCAACTGCTCTGATATATTCTGCTCCTGTCGGACACTAGGCTTTTCCTAGGCTGCATGCAAGAGATACCCAGTCGAATACAACTTTGCAGCGTGAAATACGGCTTATCTTGGAGCACTCTACAATAGATGACGACGCCCGGCCTATGCGAGCGAGGGGCCCCAGAACCCCAGCCGGATCAGGACCAGGACCATCACCATGTTGATCAAATCAAACACGTTAGAAAAAGAGCACCATTTTGAGCATCTACAACCATTGTTGCCTAATCTAGGGCCCTACCGTAGTGACCGGGCAGTCGTTATTTTCTCATGTTCATAACCACAGTGCCTATATGTCCGCACTGAAATCCATATAAAAGCATGTAAATGCAGATCGAACAAGAAATATATATAGCAGTTTCAGACCCAAAAGAAATAGTTCACGTCGGCATAGTTTACGGGACACAGAGTTCTGCACCGGATACATTTCTAGATACACACTATATTAGCTAGAGGAGCCGTGGACGCAGAGATCACCATTTCTTGGCGGGGCCCTTGCCCTTGGGGTCACTGGAGCGCCGGCACATCTCATCCGTGTAGGTGTCCGCCGTGGGAGAATCATTGTCATCGTTGCCCGTCCTGGTGTTGCCGCTATCCGGCGCCGAGGAAGTGTAGTTGGAGAGGTGGTGGAAGGCGCAGGCCTGCTCCTTCGTGCGGTCCGCCTTGGACTTGGCAATCCCCCCCCCCCCCCCCCCCCCCCGGGAGGCGCTCCGACACTTCGATCCTGAGAGAGCCTTCGCATTCTTGCACCTGAGGCACCTAGCGTCCCTCTTCACCGACATAAGCGAACGACACATGACCGCACAACGGCGATGGAGCGGGCGCGTGGGCGGGAAGGACATACCTTAGCCTCCCTCTGTGTGGCACGCTGCCGCTCCCGGCGGGCGACTTTCACCGTTGGGTGGGCGCGGGCACACGCACGCAACACTGCTCTGGAGGAGTAGGCATCGGAGGAGAAGGGCACTAGTAGAAAACAGGGCTTTGGTCATGGGGCAATATTCACATTAGTCCCGGTTCAGTCACGAACCGGGACTAATGTAAGCATTGGTTCCGATTCGTGCGGCTAAGGCATTAGTTCCGGTTCACGTGAGCCCTTTAGTCCCGGTTTGAGACACGAACCGAGACTAAAGGGTGCGATGCCCTTTAGTCTCGGTTTGTGTCTCAAACCGAGACTAAAGATTAGACCTTTAGTCCCGATTTGAGACACGAATCGGGACTAAAGGGTGCGATGCCCTTTAGTCCCGGTTTGTGTCTCAAACCGGGACTAAAGGTCCCATTTTCAAACTCTACCCCCCCCCCACCTCCCCAATCGCCTTTTATGTTTTGAAAAAATCAAAAGAAAATAATAAAAACTTCAAAAAAAATAAAATCCTTCGAGAGGTCGTTATATTACTACATCTACTAGTTAGGAAAATTTAAAAACTTAAATTTGGACATGTTTTGCAAAAAGTGTAGGGAAAATGTAAACCGGCTATAACTTTTGCATACGATGTCAGAAAAAAACGTATAATATATCAAAAAATTCAACACGAAAATCCGCATCCAATGGAGACCGCCTGCGGCCTGTTTGCAATTTTTTAGAATCCTCAAATTCTAAAAGGGAAAATAGTTATGCTCAAATTTCAGCTTTTTTTGAATTTTTGTTAAATCTGGTCAAACTACTTATTCAAGAAGTATTAGTGTTACTAAATAATTATTCAAGAATATTAGTGTTACTAAATAATTATTTCAGTTTTTTTGAATTTTGGTCAACTATGGTCAAACTGTGGTCAAACAATGGTCAAACTACTTAATCAAGAAATATTAGTGTTACTAAATAATTATTTCAGTTTTTTGAATTTTGGTCAAATCTGGTCAAACTGTGGTCAAACTTGGGTCAAACTAGGGTCAAACTGTGGTCAAACTACTTATTCAAGAAATATTAGTGTTACTAAATAATTATTGATTTTTAGAACAATAGTTTCAAACTCAAACAGTGAAATGTGTGACTTCATGCTCAAGCTAAATTCCTGAGGGTTAAAAACAACAAGTGCAGACTTGGAAACGAGGGAGAATAGAACCCGGAAGTTAAGCGTGCTCAGGCTGGAGTAGTGAGAGGATGGGTGACCGTTCGGAAAGTTAGATGATTTGGAATGATGAGGGGTGATTAGAGATTAAAGGTTAAATTGAGCAGTGATGAGGGGTGATCAGAAATTTGAAATTCAAAAAAAATTCAAAAAAAATCATAAAATTTCCTTTAGTCCCGGTTGGTGTTACCAACCGGGACTAAAGGTGGACCTCCAGGCAGCGGCCACGTGGAGGGCCTTTAGTCCCGGTTCCAGAAAGAACCGGGACTAAAGGGGGAGGCTTTAGTACTGACCCTTTAGTCCCGATTCCAGAACCGGGACTAAAGGCCCTTATGAACCGGGACTAAAGGCCCTTTTTCTACTAGTGGGGGGAGAGCCATCCTACGCCGGATCTGGAGCGGTGCAGAGCGGGATAGGCGACTTCACTGAGACGCATTACCACAACAGCTCGAGAGGAGCTAGCGGCGGACACCGTGGAGCTCGAGCTCCCACCAGTGTCCAGCCGTGACTGCTCGATGGCGACGCGTAGCGCAAGCTCCTCGTTGTCTGGCATGTCACTATCGGAGTACTCCTTGGTTAGGCGGTCGTCCCAGTCCATGGGATCAGAGTCGCTCGGACCTGGCCGTGCCGGAGGGTGAGGGGACATAAAGGGCGGGAGGGGGATGGGAAAGGAGTGGACTGAGTGAAAAAGGAGTGGATTAAGAGCTAGGGTTTTGTCCAGTAGGCGAGGTATTTTTGGGGTCATGGTGGGCGCGTACAAGCGTGTCTGGGCATCCCCATACCCGGCCACATATTGGTTAGGTAAGGGGATTGCCGCACAACCCGAACATTTGGCCTAGATTTGACTGGTCTGATTGAGTGTCAAAATCGTGACCGGGCAATCCGCCCGGGTGTTTACCACTCGTATGGAGGGCTGCGGTCGTAGATGCTCTCACTGAACAAACATAGCACAAGAAAATGGGTTTGAAAATTACTGCACTGAAACTGAGCAGGAAAAATTGGTAAATTTTTTATTGGGTAGAAATTTATGATCTATTCATCAATCATTGCACAAAACACAAGTAATAAAAAACTATA
Source organism: Triticum urartu (assembly GCF_003073215.2). Classification (NCBI taxonomy): domain Eukaryota; kingdom Viridiplantae; phylum Streptophyta; class Magnoliopsida; order Poales; family Poaceae; genus Triticum; species Triticum urartu. Next base: position 522,675,893 of record NC_053022.1, on the reverse strand, counting down.
ACCATGTTCTTGGACCACCAACGACAATTACAAGCACTAGAGCGAGCCAAAGGCGCGTCGCCGTCACCGCCCCTCCCTTACTGAAGGTAGGCAAACCTTGTTGTAGTAGACAGTCAGGCAGTCGTATTGCTAAGGCCCGAAGGACCAGCGCATCAGAGCAGCAACGATCACCGAGAGAGTTATAGATCGAAAAGATCAAACTTGTAATCACATGAACAAAGACGAACAAAAATTAGATCCAAATAAACCCATCGAAGACCAGCATGGATTGAATCCCTTGAGGTTCGATGGAGACACAACTCTACACGTCTGACGACGCTGTTCACACCATCAAGACGAGGATCGAACATGGGAGACATATGAGGTCCTCCGCACCTCGATGGCCCAAAGACCATCTGAGTTGGGGTGGATCAACGGTGATGCCAGCGGGAGGAGGAAGAAAACTTTTCTTGGGAAGGAGGAAAGACAAGAGGGGTGCCAGTCAAGTCAAGTACTAATAGTTTACAAAATTGTCGCAAACAAAAGTTACGTACCTGACCAGCTTCACATACATCAAAGATAAGACCAGAGCAAAAGTTAATCCAAGACTCGTAAATCGTCACTTAGAGAAACTCCAATGGGGCGACCCATTTCTTCCGCCCGCGTCCGTTTCGGTCGGCGCGGGCAAAAGTTGGCCCAATGCGCCGACCCAAACCCAAATCATGTCCGCTTCGCGTCCGCGTCGACGCATTTGCGGCCCAAATTTGCTTTCCAAATGCGTCGGCACAGACGCCGAACGGACGCCACGCGCCCTTCTCGCTGTCTGCCGCATCCCCACCTGGCGACCGTCCAACTACCCGCTGCCCACACGGTCAGCTTAATTTATGACCACGGGCCCACGCGTCAGCGATGGCGGTCGCCCTTTTTTAAGCCGACCGTGCGGCGGGGCCGTCCTCATCCAAACTCGCCGTCCACATCTAGGCAAGCTCGCTCCCCCATCGCCGGCAATCCCCTCGCCAACCCTAGCCCACCCTAGCCAAATGGGGCTCTTCTCCGGCGCCGGCAGCAGCAGCAAGGCCAAGGGCAAGGCCTCCGCCGTACCTTTCCCTTCGGAGTTCGTACCGCCTCCGCCGGCGTCGGCTCGCCGGCAGAGGGTGCGCGTGAACGTGCCAGTGCACCAGGCGGAGTGGCACTGGCAGCACCGCGTGCCTCTGCCGTACCCCAACGTTATGCTGTCGCACGACTGGCATCTGGATCTAGAGAGGATCCCAGTGTCGGTGGCGCCGCGGTCAGCTAGGATGCACGCGGAGGAGGTGCGGCGCCGGCGGGCAATGCTGATGTCGGAGCAGTGGCACGACGCCACGTACGCCACCTACTCACTGAACTGGAAGAGGTGGTTCGCCTTCGAGCATGAGGAGGCGAGGCGCCGCGGCGTGCGGGAGGTCGACCGCAGCGTGCCGCCGCCCCCGCTCGTCGTCCGCGAGGAAGACTAGGAGGCCCTTGCGGTGGTCTACCGCGAGAGCGAGGAGGACGAGCGACGCAGGGTGGAGGTGGTGGAGGAAGAGGAGGCTCGCTACAAGGTGGCCAGGGCGCAGGTTCTTGCCCTCTCCGCGGCCGGCGATTGCGTGGTGCCGCCGGTGGCCACGCCGTCCCCTCCCCCACGCCGTGTCAAGGCCGACCCGGAGCCGCAGCCGGAGCCCGAGCCAGAGCCGGAATCCATCGAGCACTACTCCTGGACGGGAGTGGTGTGCGAGTGGGTGTCCGCTGATAACCCACAAGTATAGGGGATCGCAACAGTTTTCGATAAGTAAGAGTGTCGAACCCAACGAGGAGCTAAAGGTAGAACAAATATTCCCTCAAGTTCTATCAACCACCGATACAACTCTACGCATGCTTAACGTTCGCTTTACCTAGAACAAGTATGAAACTAGAAGTACTTTGTAGGTGTTGTTGGATAGGTTTGCAAGATAATAAAGAGCGCGTAAATAAAAAGTAGGGGCTTTTTAGATAAAGAAATAACTAAGTTAGTTTTAGTAGAGAGCTTGTTGTCACGAGAAAGTTATTTGTCCCTAGGCAATCGATAACTAGACCGGTAATCATTATCGCCATTTTATTTGAGGGAGAGGCATAAGCTAACATACTTTCTCTACTTGGATCATATGCACTTATGATTGGAACTCTAGCAAGCATCCGCAACTACTAAAGATCATTAAGGTAAAACCCAACCATAGCATTAAAATATCAAGTCCTCTTTATCCCATACGCAAACAACCTACTAACTCGGGTATGTGCTTCTGTCACTCACGCCACCCACCATAAGAAAATCATGAACATATTGCAAACCCTACAGCGGGGATCCCTCACGCTTGTGCGACACGGAGTGCATCATAGGACAGCACCAATAATAAAACATGCAACTCAAACCAATCACGATCATCAAATAACCCATAGGACAAAACGGATCTACTCAAACATCATAGGATAGCCATACATCATTGGGAAATAATATATAGCGTTGAGCATCATGTTTAAGTAGAGATTACAGCGGGTAAGAGAGAGGTTACTCTGCTGCATAGAGGGGGGAAGAGTTGGTGATGATGGCGGTGAAGTTGTTGGTGAAGATTACCGTGATGATGATGGCCACGGCAGCGTTCTGGCGCCACTGGAGGAGAAGGGGAGAGGGGGCCCCTTAGTCTTATTCTTCCTTGACCTCCTCCCTAGATGCGAGAAGGGTTTCCCCTCTGGTCCTTGGCCTCCATGGCGTGGGAGGGGCGAGAGCCCCTTCGAGATTGGATCTGTCTCTCTGTCTCTTTCTGTTTCTGCGTTCTTAGATTCTTCCCTTTCACCGTTTCTTATATTCCCGAAGATCCGTAACTCTGATTAGGCTGAAATTTTAACACAATCTCTATCCGGATATTAGCTTTCCTGTGGCGAAAGAAGGGCATCAACCGCCTTACGGGGTGGCCACGAGGGTCAGGGGCACGCCCCCCTGCCTCGTGCCTCCCTCGGGCACTGTCTCGCGTGGATTTTTCTTCGCAAAAATCATATATATTCCAAAAAAATCTCCGTCAGTTTTTATCCCATTTGTACTCCATTTGATATGGATATTCTGTGAAACAAAAAATATGCAACAGACAGGAACTGGCACTGGGCACTGGATCAATATGTTAGTCCCAAAAATAGTATAAAAAGTTGCCAAAAGTATATGAAAGTTGTAGAATATTGGCATGGAACAATCAAAAAATATAGATACAACGGAGACGTATCAGCATCCCCAAGCTTAATTCCTGCTCGTCCTCGAGTAGGCAAATGATAAAAAAGATAATTTTTGATGTGGAATGCTACCTAGCATAATCTTGATCACATAATCTAATCATGGCATGAATATTAAGACACGAGTGATTCAAAGCAATAGTCTATCATTTGACATAAAAACAATAATACTTCAAGCCTAATAATAAAGCAATTATGTCTTTTCAAAATAACATGGCCAAAGAAAGTTATCCCTACAAAATCATATAGTCTGGCTATGCTCCATCTTCACCACACAAAATATTCAAATCATGCACAACCCCGATGACAAGCCAAGCAATTGTTTCATACTTTTGACGTTCTCAAACCTTTTCAACTTTCACGCAATACATGAGCGCGAGCCATGGACATAGCACTCTAGGTGGAATAGAATGGTGGTTGTGGAGAAGACAAAAAGGAGAAGATAGTCTCACATCAACTAGGCGTATCAACGGGCTATGGAGATGCCCATCAATAGATATCAATGTGAGTGAGTAGGGATTGCCATGCAATAGATGCACTAGAGCTATAAGTGTATGAAAGCTCAAACTGAAACTAAGTGGGTGTGCATCCAACTTGCTTGCTCATGAAGGCCTTGGGCGTTTGAGGAAGCCCATCATCGGAATATACAAGCCAAGTTCTATAATGAAAATTCCCACTAGTATATGGAAGTGATAACTCAATAGACTCTCTATATGAAGAACATGGTGCTACTCTGAAGCACAAGTGTGGTAAAAGGATAGTAACATTGTCCCTTCTCTCTTTTTCTCTCATTTTTTGTTTTTTGTTTTTTTGGGCCTTCTATTTTTTGGGCCTTTCTCTTTTCTCTCTTTTTTCGTCCGGAGTCTCATCTCGACTTGTGGGGGAATCATAGTCTCCACCATCCTTTCCTCACTGGGGCAATGCTCTAATAATGATGATCATCACACTCTTATTTACTTACAACTCAATATTACAACTCGATGTCTAGAACAAAGATATGACTCTATATGAATGCCTCCTGCAGTGTACCGGGATGTGCAATGATCTAGCATAGCAATGACATCAAAAAACGGACAAGCCATGAAAACATCATGCTAGCTATATTCTTACGATCATGCAAAGCAATATGACAATGAATGCTCAAGTCATGTATATGATGATGATGGAAGTTGCATGGCAATATATCTCGGAATGGCTATGGAAATGCCATGATAGGTAGGTAAGGTGGCTGTTTTGAGGAAGGTATATTGTGGGTTTATGGTACCGGCGAAAGTTGCGAGATACTAGAGAGGCTAGCAATGATGGAAGGGTGAGAGTGCGTATAATCCATGGACTCAACATTAGTCATAAAGAACTCACATACTTATTGCAAAAGTCTATTAGCTATCGAAACAAAGTACTACACGCATGCTCCTAGGGGGATAGATTGGTAGGAAAAGACCAACGCTCGTCCCCGACCGCCACTCATAAGGAAGACAATCAATAAATACCTCATGCTCCGACTTCGTTACATAACGGTTCACCATACGTGCATGCTACGGGAATCACAAACCTCAACACAAGTATTTCTACTAATCCACAAGTACCCACTAGCATGACTCTAATATCACCATCTTTATATCGCAAAACTATTTCAAGGAATCAAACATATCATATTCAGTGATCTACAAGTTTATGTAGGATTTTATGACTAACCATGTGAATGACCAGTTCCTGTCATCTCTCTAAATAGATATAAGTGAAGCAAGAGGGATTATTTATACAAACATATGCCCATGCTCTAACAAATATAAGTGAAGCAAAAGAGCATTCTACAAATGGCGGTTTTATATGTAAAGAGAAACAGGCAATCCAAACTTGAAATGATATAAGCGAAGCACATGAAGCATTCTATAAAGCCATACTCAAAAGATATAAGTGAAGTGCATAGAGCATTCTATAAATCAACCAAGGACTATCTCATACTAGCATGGTGCATAAAATAAAATTGAAAACTAAATGCAAAAGACGCTCCAAGGTTTTCCCAGTCACGACGTTGTAAAACGACGGCCAGTGAATTGTAATACGACTCACTATAGGGCGAATTCGAGCTCGGTACCCGGGGATCCTCTAGAGTCGACCTGCAGGCATGCAAGCTTGAGCTCTTGCCTCTCTTCCTTCTTCTCACATCGAGACCTTCTCGATCATCGAACACTTCATCCACACAAAACTTCAACAGAAAACTCGGTAAGATCCGTTAGCATAATAAAGCAAATCGCTACTCTAAGTACTGTTGCAAACCAATTCATATTTTGTTTTTGCATTGTGTCTACTGTAGTATAACTTTTTCATGGCTTAATCCACTGATATGAATCGATAGTTTCATCAAAACAAGCATACTATGCATCAAAAACAGAATCTGTCTAAAACAGAACAGTCTGTAATAATCTGAAGATTCACAATAATTCTGATAATTGAAAACTTCTGGAAAAATTATGAAAAATAAAAAATTTGTATAGAAAGACAGTGCAAAAAGAATCAGAACCATTTGTCGTTCCAGCAAAAAATGTAAAATCGTGCACTACAGACAAAGTTTCTGTCTTGTACCGTACAAACCAACAAGCATTGTAAACATCCTAAAGACAAACCTTGGCACATTATTTTTATAATACAATGGAATTGTACAAGGGGATAATTTTTTTTGAAAAGTTTCTGTAATCAAGATTCACAAAGTTTCTGTGAGCATGAACAAAGTTCAAGGCTAGCTCCCACTTCAACAATGCTTGTCTTTCTCACTTTCGCTTTTATTTTTGAAAAGTTTTGGGTTCCCCTCTTTATTTTTGTTGTTTTTAAACTATATGAAAGCACTCAATAGAAATAAATGACTCTCTAAAACTTCCGGGTTGTCTCCCTGGCAGTGCCTTCTTTAAAGCCATTAAGCTAGGCATATAATGCTCAAGTAGTGAATCCACCCGGATCCCAAGGTATATCAAAGCCAATTTCAATTAACAATGATTTGTGATTTATTAGTGAGCACAAAGCAACATATATCATGTAATGACGAAGTCTAACTCTCTTCCTATGCATCGGCATGTCATAAAAGAACAACTCATGCACACATAGTAAAGGCCAATGCATAGTATAAACAGTTTCTTGCAATTTTATCGTGTGGGAAACATAGAGAGGTGGAGATATAGTTCCTCTCTCATAATAATTGCAAGTAGGAGCAGCAAGCACATGCATATTATACTCATCAAAATCATCATGTGTAGTAGTAAAAGGCAACCCATCAATATAATCCTTAATAAGCACAAACTTCTCTGATATAGTGTAGTTTGGAGAATTCAAAAAGATAATAGGAATATCATGTGTGGGTGCAATAGCAACAATTTCATGTTTAACATAAGGAACTATAGCAAGTTCATCTCCATAAGCATAATTCATATTGGCATCTCGGCCACAAGCATAGCCAGCATCATCAAAAAGGGATATTTCAAAAGAATCAACAGGATCATAGCAATTATCATAGCATTCATCCTTCGGTAAGCACGAAGGGAAATTAAACAATGTATGAGTTGAAGAGTTACTCTCATTAGAAGGTGGGCACGGGTGATCCATCCGCTCTTCCTCCTTTTGTTCTTCGCTCTCCTCCTCATCTTTTTCATCCAATGAGCTCAAAGTTTCGTCAATTTCTTCTTCCATAGATTCCTGCAAAATATTAGTCTCTTCTTGGACAGCGGAGACTTTCTCAATAAACGCATCAATGTCGGAATTGTATTCATAATTCTCATAACAATATTTAAGGATAGCGAAATTTTCATGTCTGTAAACAGCATCATAAAGATTTTCATATTCTTTGAACATAGATTCAATTTCATAAGCACCCATAAAAGCAACAAATTCTTCTATTCGTTCCACATCATAGTAGTCATATATACCTCTAGCATAAGAAGCCAAGGTTTCATTATCATTAAATTCGCATGAAAAGGGAAGGTGTGGAGACTTCATCCTAGAGCAACAAGTATAATCATATCTCAAGCATAGTTGCCTAGCATACCAATACAACATATAAATTTGATCCCATAATAGTTTACCTTTTTTAGTCAAGCGATAATCCCTAAAGTATTCACGTTGATCCAACGTGTCTCCCATTACCAAATTTAATGGGGTTTTCTCTGGATTATCAAAATAGTACATAATATCTGTCACATAACGAGCATCGAGGGTTTTAGGAGGTTCCTCATCTCCATGAGCAGCAAGTACACCTAATTTTTTTGATATTTCGTGTTCCATATCCATAACTAAAGATAAAGAACAACTAAGAACAGAAAATAAAAATTACTTAGTGATAAAGCAAACAAGCACACACGAGAATATTCACCCCACGCTATTGCTCCCCGGCAACGGTGCCAGAAAAAGGTCTTGATAACCCACAAGTATAGGGGATCACAACAGTTTTCGATAAGTAAGAGTGTCGAACCCAACGAGGAGCTAAAGGTAGAACAAATATTCCCTCAAGTTCTATCAACCACTGATACAACTCTACACACGCTTAACATTCGCTTTACCTAGAACAAGTATGAAACTAGAAGTACTTTGTAGGTGTTGTTGAATAGGTTTGCAAGATAATAAAGAGCGCGTAAATAAAAATTAGGGGCTGTTTAGATAAAGAAATAAGTAAGTTAGTTTTAGTAGAGAGCTTGTTGTCACGAGAAAGTTATTTGTCCCTAGGCAAGCGATAACTAGACCGGTAATCATTATTGCAATTTTATTTGAGGGAGATGCATGAGCTAACATACTTTCTCTACTTGGATCATATGCACTTATGATTGGAACTCTAGCAAGCATCCGCAACTACTGAAGATCATTAAGGTAAAACCCAACCATAGCATTAAAGTATCAAGTCCTCTTTATCCCATACGCAAACAACCTACTAACTCGGGTATGTGCTTCTGTCACTCACGCCACCCACCATAAGAAAATCATGAACATATTGCAAACCCTACAGCGGGGATCCCTCACGCTTGTGCGACACGGAGAGCACCATAGGACAGCACCAATAATAAAACATGCAACTCAAACCAATCACGATCATCAAATAACCCATAGGACAAAACGGATCTACTCAAACATCATAGGATAGCCATACATCATTGGGAAATAATATATAGCGTTGAGCATCATGTTTAAGTAGAGATTACAGCGGGTAAGAGAGAGGTTACTCTGCTGCATAGAGGGGGGAAGAGTTGGTGATGATGGCGGTGAAGTTGTTGGTGAAGATTACGGTGATGATGATGGCCACGGCAGCGTTCTGGCACCACTGGAGGAGAAGGGGAGAGGGGGCCCCTTAGTCTTATTCTTCCTTGACCTCCTCCCTAGATGCGAGAAGGGTTTCCCCTCTGGTCCTTGGCCTCCATGGCGTGGGAGGGGAGAGCCCCTCCGAGATTGGATCTGTCTCTCTATGTCTCTCTGTTTCTGCGTTCTCAGATTCTGCCCTTTCACCGTTTCTTATATTCCCGGAGATCCGTAACTCCGATTGGGCTGAATTTTTACAAGATCTCTATCTGGATATTAGCTTTCTTGCGGCGAAAGAAGGGCATCAACCACCTTACGGGGTGGCCACGAGGGTCAGGGGCGCGCCCAGGGGGGTGGGGCGCGCCCCCCTGCCTCGTGCCTCCCTCGGGCACCGTCTCGCGTGGATTTTTCTTCCCAAAAATCATATATATTCCAAAAAATCTCTGTCAGTTTTTATCCCGTTTGGACTCCGTTTTATATGGATATTCCGCGAAACAAAAAATATGCGACAAACAGGAACTGGCACTGGGCACTGGATCAATATGTTAGTCCCAAAATAGTATAAAAAGTTGCCAAAAGTATATGAAAGTTGTAGAATATTGGCATGGAACAATCAAAAAATATAGATACGACGGACACGTATCATCCACGCCACCGGTTTGGATGGGGGCGTCCCCGGCGGAGGAGGCGGCGTACCTCGAGATGTGGCGCCAGCGACGGCTGGCCGAGGAGCACCGTCGCGGCGAGTACGAGGAGATGCTCGAGCGCAACCTCGAGGAGGAGGCTCGCGAGGCTGAGGAGGAGGCGCGCCAGGCCGTGGCTGCACTGGCGGCCGCAAAGCCCCCCGCGTGGCACTGCCCTCGCCAGAACAGCCCCCCCCCCCCCCCGCGCCGGCACCGCCCCTGCCGAAACAGCTGCCCACGGCCTACATCGCTGCCGCCTGGAACATAGCGTTCCACTGGGACGGCCCTGCGCCGATGCTCATCGACCTTACCGACCCCGAGAACGACGACGATGATGCCTAGGGCGCGCAGGGCAGCGCGCCGCCTCGTAGTTAGAGCAACTCCAACATGCCGACCCAAACGGACGATGATTTCATCCGCTTTTTGTCCGTTTGGGTCGGCCGCCCGCCATGTGTCCGTCCTCTTTTATATTTGGGTCGGCAGCACGCCGACCCATATGTGCCGGCATGGCCGGCTGGCGGCCCAATATTTACATTGATTTGCATTCAAACATATTGTCAAATAACATAGTTTTACCAAATAAAATATTATAGTTTTACAAGCCAAATACAAAAAAAATGTTTCACATAGTTTTGCAAACGAATAAAAGAAGATACATCTATTGGTTGCCAACATGAGCCCACATATGCTCAACCAAATCATTTTGCAGCTGCATGTGAGTTTCGCAATCACACATGTCTTCATGAAATTGGGTGAATTGTTCAAATGTTTCCACTACTCCATGCTCAGGCACAACATTCTCACCCTGAAACTGAAACCCTTGATCGTACAGACGTTCTGGGTGCTCGTCTTCTACGATCATATTGCGCATGATCACACAAGCAGTCATCACCTCCCATAGTTTCTGCGTGCTCCAGGTACCGAATGATGCCCCATCGAGATTGCAAAACACCAAAGGCATGCTCGACATCCTTCCTGGCACTCTCTTGCTCCTGGGCAAATTTTTTTCTCTTCTCTCCGACAGGGTTGGGTATTGTCTTGACAATAGTGGTCCACTAAGGATAGATACCGTCACCCAGGTAGTATCCTTTGTCGTAGTTGTGTCCGCTGACAGTAAAGTTCATCGGTGGGCTGTTGCCTTCGGCAAGCCTAGCAAACACCGGCGAGCGCTGAAGCACGTTGATATCATTGTGTGATCCAGCCATGCCAAAGGAAGAGTGCCAGATCCAGAGATCTTGAGACGCCACGGCCTCTAATATGACAGTGCAAGCTGATAACCCACAAGTATAGGGGATCGCAACAGTTTTCGAGGGTAAAGTAATCAACCCAAATTTATTGATTCGACACAAGGGGAGCCAAAGAATATTCTCAAGTATTAGCAGCTGAGTTGTCAATTCAACCACACCTGGATAACTTAATATCCGCAACAAAGTATTTAGTAGAAAAGTAGTATGGAAGTAACGGTAACGGTGGCAAAGGTAACAGTAGCAGTTTTGTAGTAATTGTAACAGTGGCAACGGTAAAGTAACTAAGCAAAGAGCAATATGTGAAAAGCTCGTAGGCATTGGATCAGTGATGGATAATTATGTCAGATGCGATTACTCATGCAACAGTCATAACATAGGGTGACACAGAACTAACTCCAGTTCATCAATGTAATGTAGGCATGCATTCCGAATATAGTCATACGTGTTTATGGAAAAGAACTTGCATGACATCTTTTGTCCTACCCTCCCGTGGCAGCGGGGTCCTATTGGAAACTAAGGGATATTAAGGCCTCCTTTTAATAGAGTACCAGACCAAAGCATTAACAAATATTGAATACATGAATTCCTCAAACTACGGTCATCATCGGGAGTGGTCCCAATTATTGTCACTTCGGGGTTGCCGGATCATAACACATAGTAGGTGACTAATGACTTGCAAGATAGGATCAAGAACTCACATATATTCATGAAAACATAATAGGTTCAGATCTGAATTCATGGCACTCGGGCCCTGGTGACAAGCATTAAGCATAGCAAAGTCATAGCAACATCAATCTCAGAACATAGTGGATACCAGGGATCAAACCCTAACAAAACTAACTCAATTACATGATAAATCTCATCCAACCCATCACCGTCCAGCAAGCCTACGATGGAATTACTCACGCACGGCGGTGGGCATCATGAAATTGGTGATGGAGGAAGGTTGATGATGACGACGGCGACAGATTCCCCTCTCCGGAGCCTCGAACGGACTCCAGATCAGCCCTCTCAAGAGAGTTTAGGGCTTAGCGGCGGCTCTGTATCGTAAAACGCGATGAATCCTTCTCTCTGATTTTTTTCTCGCCGAACGTGAATATATGGAGTTGGAGTTGAGGTCGGTGGAGCACCAGGGGGCCCACGAGGCAGGGAGGCGCACCCAGGGGGGTGGGTGCCCCCACCCTCGTGGACAGGGTGTGGGCCCCCTGGCCTTGATTCTTTCGCCAATATTTTTTATATATTCCAAAAATATTCTCCGTGAAGTTTCAAGTCATTCCGAGAACTTTTATTTTTGCACAAAAATAACACCATGGCAATTCTGCTGAAAACAACGTCAGTCCTGGTTAGTTCCATTCAAATCATGCAAGTTAGAGTCCAAAACAAGGGTAAAAGTGTTTGGAAAAGTAGATACGATGGAGACGTATCAACTCCCCGAAGCTTAAACCTTTGCTTGTGCTCAAGCAATTCAGTTGACAAATTGAAAGTGATAAAGAAAAACTTTTACAAACTCTGTTTGCTCTTGTTGTGGCAAATATGTAAAGCCAACTTTCAAGTTTTCAGCAAAGATTATGAACTAACCATATTCACAATAACGCTTAGGTCTCATGTTTACTCACATCAATTGCATAATCAACTAGCGAGCAATAATAATAAATCTCGGATGACAACACTTTCTCAAAACAATCATAATATGATATAACAAGATGGTATCTCGCTAGCCCTTTCTGAGACTGCAAAACATAAATGCAGAGCATCTCTAAAGATCAAGGACTGACTAGATGTAGGATCGAAAGTATGTCTAGAGGGGGGGATTAGACTACTTGACCAAATAAAAGCTTAACCTTTTCCCAATTTTAGTTCTTGGCAGATTTTAGTTATTGTAGGACAAGTCAAGCAATCATCACACAATTCAAGCAAGCATGCAAAGAGTATATTGGCAGCGGAAAGTAAAGCATGCAACTTGCAAGAATGTAAAGGGAAGGGTTTGGAGAATTCAAACGCAATTGGAGACACGAATGTTTTTCCCGTGGTTCGAATAGGTGGTGCTATCCTACATCCATGTTGATGGAGACTTCAACCCACGAAGGGTAACGGTTGCGCGAGTCCACGGAGGGCTCCACCCACAAAGGGTAACGGTTGCGCGAGTCCACGGAGGGCTCCACCCACGAAGGGTCCACGAAGAAGCAACCACCCACAAAGGGTCCACGAAGAAGCAACCTTGTCTATCCCACCATGGCCATCGCCCACGAAGGACTTGCCTCACTAGCGGTAGATCTTCACGAAGTAGGCGATCTCCTTGCCCTTACAAACTCCTTGGTTCAACTCCACAATCTTGTCGGAGGCTCCCAAGTGACACCTAGCCAATCTAGGAGACACCACTCTCCAAGAAGTAACAAATGGTGTGTAGGTAATGAACTCCTTGCTCTTGTGCTTCAAATGATAGTCTCCCCAACACTCAACTCTCTCTCATAGGATTTGGATCTGGTGGAATGAATATTTGAGTGGAAAGCAACTTGGGGAAGGCTAGAGATCAAGATTCATATGGTAGGAATGTAATATCTTGGTCTCAACACATGAGTAGGTGGTTCTCTCTCAGAACATATGAGTTGGAATTGTGTATGTGTTCTGATGGCTCTCTCCATGAATGAAGAGGAGGTGGAGGGGTATATATAGCCTCCACACAAAATCCAACCGTTACACACAGTTTTCCAATCTCGGTGGGACCGAATCAAAAAACTCGGTCGGACCGAAAAGGTAAACCTAGTGACCATTAGAGATTTTTGGTGAGACTGACATGCAACTCGGTAGGACCGATATGGTTAGGGTTTGGGCATAACGTAATCTCGATGAGACCGATTACACAAACTTGGTGAGACCGATTTTGGTAATTAGCTAACCAGAGAGTTGGTCAGGCAAACTCGATGGGACCGATTTGCTCTTTCGGTGAGACCGAAAAGTTACAAAAAGGAAACACTGAATTTACATTGCAATCTCGGTGGGACCGATTCGCTCTTTCGGTGAGACCGAAAAGTTACGAAAGGGAAACAGAGAGTTTGCAATCCCATCTCGGTGAGACCGAGATCCCTATCGGTAGAACTGAATTGCTAGGGTTTGGCAGTGGCTTATGACAAATGAAACTCGGTGGCGCCGGATAGGAAGAATCGGTAGGACCGAGTTTGGCTTAGGGTTTAGGTCATATGTGGATATGGGAAAGTAGTTGAGGGTTTTGGAGCATATCACTAAGCACATGAAGCAAGAGGCTCATTAAGCAACACCTCATCCCTCCTTGATAGTATTGGCTTTTCCTAAAGACTCAATGTGATCTTGGATCACTAAAATATAAAATGAAGAGTCTTGAGCTTTTGAGCTTGAGCCAATCCTTTGTCCTTAGCATTTTGAGGGTTCCACTTTCACATCCATGCCATGCCAATCATTGAGCTTTCCTGAAATAATCATCTTGGAATAGCATTAGCTCAATGAGCTATATGTTGTCATGAATTACCAAAACCACCTAGGGATAGTTGCACTTTCACTAGACATTGTAATTCATGGTAAAAGAGATCCATTCATAGTCATACTCGATATAAATTAATAGTAATGGATGCAAATGACAGTGGTGCTCTCTAACTGGTGCTTTTTAATAAGAGAATGATGACTCAACATAAAAGTAAATAGATAGGCCCTTCACAGAGGGAAGCAGGGATTTGTAGAGGTGCCAGAGCTCGATTTTTAAATAGAGATAAATAATATTTTGAGTGGTATACTTTCATTGTCAACATAACAACCGAGAGATCTCGATATCTTCCATGCTACACACATTATAGGCGGTTCCCAAGCAGAATGGTAAAGTTTATACTCCCCCACCACCAACAAGCATCAATCCATGGCTTGCTCGAAACAACGAGTGCCTCCAAATAACAACAATCCTAGGGGAGTTTTGTTTGCAATTATTTTGATTTGGTTTGAGCATGGGACTGGGCATACCGGTGACCAGCCATTTTCTCGTGAGTGAGGAGCGGAGTCCACTCCACTTGAGAATAACCCACCTAGCATGGAAGATACAGACAACCCTAGTTGACACATGAGCTATTCGAGCATGCAAAACAGAATTTCATTTGAGGGTTTAGAGTTTGTCACATACAAATTTACTTGGAACGGCAGGTAGATACCACATATAGGAAGGTATGGTGGACTCATATGGAATAACTTTGGGGTTTATGGAAGTGGATGCACAAGCAGTATTCCCGCTTAGTACAAGTGGAGGCTAGAAAAAGACTGGGAAGCGACCAACTAGAGAGCGACAACAGTCATGAACATGCATTAAAATTAATCAATACTGAGTGCAAGCATGGGTAGGATATAATTCACCATGAACATAAATATCGTGGAGGCTATGTTGATTTTGTTTCAACTACATGCGTGAACATGTGCCAAGTCAAGCCACTCGAATCGTTCAAAGGAGGATACCACCCTATCATACCACATCACAACCATTTTAATAGCATGTTGGCACGCAAGGTAAACCATTATAAACTCCTAGCTAATTAAGTATGGCATAAGCAAATATAATCTCTAATTGTTATTGCAAACATGTTTATTCATAATAGGCTGAATCGGGAACGATGAACTAATCATATTTACAAAAACAAGAGAGGTCGAGTTCATACCAGCTTCTCTCATCTTAATCAGTCCGTCATATATATTCATTATTGCCTTTCACTTGCACGACCAAACGGTGTGGATAATAATAGTGCACGTGCATTGGACTAAGCTGGAATCTGCAAGCATCGGATACAAAGGAGAAGGCAAGGTAACATGGGCTCTTTGTTAAATCAACAATAATGCATATAAGAGCCACTTCGTCATTTTCATCATGGTCTTCTCCCATCGACCCCCAAAGAAAGAAAGGAAATAAAACTATTTACACGGGAAAGCTCCAAATAATAATAGTACTGAGGAAGATCCTCAGGGTGCCTCTGGTTAGCGATCTCCTCTGGATCCCACTGATAAACAGATTGACGGTGAGTATCAAGTGGTGGCTCCGGCTCGGGCTCTGGAGCTGATGTTAGGCTCCGGTAGGCATGAATGGCCTCCGGCAGAACAAGGTACATGCCTGAAAATATGTTGAACAAAGAAGGAGCAGGCAAGGAGATACTCTCAAAGTAATTTTTATCAAATATCAATCTATGGTTAAGCATCTTCTTCTTATCTTTACCTAATAATAAAGCACACACAGCTTCTGCTCGCACACCGGTCACGACATTTTTGCAAAAAAGCCCCTGCTATTTTCTGTATTCAACCCGCAGTCCTCACTTAAGTCACAGCCCGAATAGTTATTTTACATGTTTTTGAAAACACCCCTGAGCTAATAGATAATTCATCCGTGAATCATATTTAAATCAAACAAATGATTTTCTAAATTATCCATATCTTTTAAAACTGTAACTCCTATTTTAACATGTTATATATGAAATTTGATTAGAAAAATATTTAGAATAGGAATATGATGTTATTTTTATCTACTAAATATTTTTAAATATTTTTTGAAAGATATTTAGGTTAAACAAATACATTTTCAAATTATTCGTACCTTTTAAACCGTAACTTCGATTTGAACATGTTATATATGAAATTTGATTAGAAAAATGTGTAGAATATGAATATGCTGTTATTTTTACATGTTAAATATTTTTAAAATATTATTTTATTTTCGAAGCAAACTTATAATCTATAGCACACAATCTGTTTTTCTTTCGTACCAGCGGCGATCCGGATTGCAAATAAACACCCACTAAAACCATATAGGGAAAAGAAAACATCGTTAACTACACATGCATACCTCTGAAAACGTCCCAGAGGAAAACAACAGATTTCTCATCGCAAGAGTGAGAGAGAGAGAGAGAGGGGAGACGCCTTAGGATTAACAACATTCAAACATGTTTTGGTTTGTGTGAACACTAAAGCCACCACTGACGAGGGCGAGAAATAGGATAAGAGGCAACACAAATATGATGCTTCGCTAAAATAAAAAGATGGACCTATTGTTTTCGTCTTGAGTGATGGTTGTTAGGTTAAGAGCGTGTATTATTTTTTTTCCCGTTGCAATGCACGGGCTCTTTAGCTAGTTCTTAACAATAAAATCATGTGCTACCATACTCTTGTAGTCTAGAAAAATAGGAGGCAGCAACTTTTCCTCTTTCTCATAGTGTCTAATAGGTATCTCAAAATATTTAGCAAGACGCGAAGCAAAGATACCTCCAAAGATGGGACCCTTCATACAGTTCAAATTTAACCACTTAGCAACAATAGCGCCTAGACTAAAAGTGTTATCACGAAACAAGGCATGGCACAAAATAACAATATCAGGGACACTACGGTTTCCACAGTTCCTGCGACCAATTAAAGCAAAGCAACGTAGAACCGGAAAGTGTATGCTGGTGATTCTTGCATCAGAAACTTTCCTCGTTTCCCCTACAACAATCATATCAATAAACCCTTCCACATCATTACGATGCGGTTCCTCTATGCTGCCCGCAAAGGGTAACTTGCAAACCTCTCAAAAATCATAAAGGGACATCTCCTTATACTCATCATATAAATAAAAATCCACCGAAGGTGGTGACCTCCTAGCATGGAAATGAAAATTTTGCACAAAAATATTAGTGAGTAGGATATACTGTTCGCGCAGGTCGCGGAGGAAGTCGGTGAGGCCCGCATTCTCAGCCAAATAATAAAAATCATCATGAATCCCGGCTGCCCTCAAGAAATCATCACAAGGCCATTCACACGGCCGAACCTCCACGGTGCGAGGGAGATTATATTTGGGCTTCTTATCCTCTTCACTTTGCTTGTCCTTCAAGCTTCGGCTCGAAGAGCCCCTCAATAATCTCTTCATCATTTTCTGAAAATTTCTGAAATTTTTAGTAACTTAAAATAAAAGTGAACCAGACTCAACAAAATTGATAGCAACTACTCCCACAAGTTCCTAGAGACTATATCATGCATTAGAACTACTTGGGACCATATAAATTGAACATGAAAGCTCAAGAACAGGGTCACCTAAGCAGCAAAAATTTGCAATGAATAAAGCACTAGAACAAAAACTAATTGGACCATTGGTGGAGTCACATACCGAAGAATAATCCCCCAAAGCAGTTTGTGAGTGGAGCTTTGAGCAAGGAGATCGAAAATGGCAGCAAGATGAGCTAGAACTCGTGCTTGAGCTGGTTGGCGATTCTTTTGGGAGGAAGAAGGAGTGTGTGGGTGCAGGAATAAGTGGAGGGGGGCCACCAGGGGCCCACGAGGCAGGGGGCACGCCTAGGGGGTTGGGCGTGCCCTGGACCCTCGTGGCCAGGTGCTGGCTCCCCCTGGTGTGTTCTCAGTGCCAAATATTCTTAAATATTCTAGAAAAAAATCATATTTCAATTTCAGGGCATTTGGAAAACTTTTATTTTCGGGGTATTTTTTTATTGCAAGGATAACTCGGAAAACAGACAAAAAAAATACTATTTTTACTTTATTTAATCTAAATAATAGAAAGTAAAAGGAGGATACAGAGAGTTGTGCTTTCTAACTTCATCCATCTCATGCTCATCAAAAGGAATCCACTAACAAGGTTGATCAAGTCTTGTTAACAAACTCTTTTCGAATAACATGGGACTAGAGAAATTTCAAATAGCACTAGGTTACCTCAACGGGGATATGCACATCCCCAATAATAAGAATATCATATTTCTTCTTCACAGTAGGAAGAGGAAATTCAAAACCTCCAATAATAATCAATGGAATTTTTCCAATAGAATTGATACTGTGGACTTGAGGTTGTTTCCTCGGAAAGTGTACCGTATGCTCATTACCATTAACATGAAAAGTGACATTGCCTTTGTTGCAATCAATAACAACCCCTGTAGTATTCAAAAAGGGTCTACCAAGGATAATCGACATACTATCGTCCTCAGGAATATCAAGAATAACAAAGTCAGTTAAAATAGTAACGTTTGCAACCACAACAGGAACATCCTCACAAATACCGACACGTATAGCAGTTGATTTATCGGCCATTTGCAAAGATATTTCAGTAGGTGTCAACTTATTCAAATCAAGCCTACGATATAAAGAGAGAGGCATAACACTAACACCGGCTCCAAGATCACATAAAGCAGTTTTAACATAGTTTCTTTTAATGGAGCATGGTATAGTTGGTACTCTTGGATCTCCAAGTTTCTTAGGTATTCCATCTTTAAAAGTATAATAAACAAGCATGGTGGGAATTTCAGCTTCCGGTATCTTTCTTTTATTTGTAACAATATCTTTCATGTACTTAGCATAATGATTCATTTTAAGCATATCAGTCAAACGCATACGCAAAAAGATAGGTCTAATCATTTCAGCAAAGCGCTCAAAATCCTCATCATCCTTTTTCTTGGATGGTTTAGGAGGAAACGACATGGGTTTCTGAAGCCATGGTTCTCTTTCTTTACCGTGCTTCCTAGCAACAAAGTCTCTCTTATCATAACGTTGATTCTTTGATTGTGAGTTATCAAGATCAATAGCAGGTTCCGTTTCTACATCATTGTCATTGCTAGGTTGAGCATCAACATGAACATCATCATTAACATTATCACTAGGTTCATGTTCATCAACAGATTGTGTTTCAGCATCAGAAATAGAAATATCATTGGGATTCTCATGTGTGTCAATAACAGGTTCACTAGAAGCATGCAAAGTCCTATTATTTTTCTTTTTCTTCCTCTTAGAAGGACTAGGTGCATCAACATTAGTTCTCTGAGAATCTTTCTCAATTCTCTTAGGGTGGCCCTCAGGATAAAAAGGTTTCTGAGTCATTTTACCCCCTCTAGTCATAACTCTAACAACATTATCATTTTTATTATTATTTAATTCATTGAGCAAATCATTTTGAGCTTTAAGCACTTGTTCTACTTGAGTGGTAACCATAGAAGCATGTTTACTAATGAGTTTAAGTTCACCTTTAACTCTAGACATATAATCACTCAAGTGTTCAATCATATAAGCATTGCGTTTTAATTGTCTACCAACATAAGCATTGAAGTTTTCTTGAAACTCATCTAAGCATTGGCTAGCAGACTTATAACGAGGAATATCACCTTCATCAAATCTATAGAGAGAATTTACCTTTACTACCTGTGTCGGGTTATCAAGACCATGTATTTCTTCAATAGGTGGTAAATTAAGACCATGTATTTCTTCAACAGGCGGCAAATCAAGACCATGTATTTCTTCAATAGGAGGTAAATTCTTGACATCATTAGCTTTAATACCCTTTTCTTTCATAGATTTCTTTGCCTCTTGCATATCTTCAGGACTGAGAAATAGAATACCCCTTTTCTTCAGAGTTGGCTTATGAGTGGGTTCAGGAAGTGTCCAATTATTTTCATTAGTCAACATATTATTCAATAGCAATTCAGCTTGATCAACTGTTCTTTCCCTGAAAACACAACCAGCACAACTATCCAGGTGGTCTCTAGAAGCATCGGTTAGTCCATTATAAAAGATATCAAGTATTTCATTTTTCTTGAGAGGATGATCAGGCAAAGATTTAAGTAATTGGAGAAGCCTCCCCCAAGCTTGTGGGAGACTCTCTTCTTCAATTTTCACAAAAATATATATTTCCCTTAAAGCAGCTTGTTTCTTATGAGCGGGGAAATATTTAGCAGAGAAGTAATCAATCATATCCTGGGGACTACGCACACAACTATGATCAAGAGAATTAAACCATGTCTTAGCATCACCCTTTAATGAGAACGGAAATAATTTAAGGATATAGTAGTAGCGAGTTTTCTCATCATTAGTGAATAGGGTGGCTATATCATTTAATTTAGTAAGATGTGTCACAACAGTTTCAGATTCATAGCCATAAAAAGGATCAGATTCAACCAAAGTAATTATCTCAGGATCGACAGAGAAATCATAATCCTTATCAGTAATACAGATAGGTGAAGTAGCAAAAGCAGGGTCATATTTCATTCTAGCATTCAAAGACTTTTCTTTCAACTTAGCTAATAATTTCTTAAGATCATTCCTATCATTGCAAGCAAGAAAGTCTCTAGCAGTTTCTTCATCCATAACATAGCCCTCAGGCACAACAGGCAATTCATATCTAGGAGGAGAATCTTCATCATCACCTTCATCAATATTATCAGTTTCAATAATTTCATTCTCTCTAGCCCTAGCAAGTTGTTCATCAAGAAATTCACCTAGTGGCACAGTAGCATCAAGCATAGAAGTAGTTTCATCATAAGTATCATGCAAAGCAGAAGTGGCATCATCAATAACATGCGACATATTAGAATTAATAGCAGGAGTAGGTTTAGGTGTCGCAAGTTTACTCAAAACAGAAGGTGAATCAAGTGCAGAGCTAGATGGCAGTTCCTTACCTCCCCTCGTAGTTGAGGGATAAATTTTGGTTTTCTCGTCTTTCAAGTTCCTCATAGTGACCAGCAGATATAAATCCCAAGTGACTCAAAGAATAGAGCAATGCTCCCCGGCAATGGCGCCAGAAAATAGTCTTGATAACCCACAAGTATAGGGGATCGCAACAGTTTTCGAGGGTAAAGTATTCAACCCAAATTTATTGATTCGACACAAGGGGAGCCAAAGAATATTCTCAAGTATTAGCAGCTGAGTTGTCAATTCAACCACACCTGGATAACTTAATATCCGCAACAAAGTATTTAGTAGCAAAGTAGTATGGAAGTAACGGTAACGGTGGCAAAGGTAACAGTAGCAGTTTTGTAGTAATTGTAACAGTGGCAACGGAAAAGTAACTAAGCAAAGAGCAATATGTGAAAAGCTCGTAGGCATTGGATCAGTGATGGATAATTATGTCAGATGCGATTACTCATGCAACAGTCATAACATAGGGTGACACAGAACTAACTCCAGTTCATCAATGTAATGTAGGCATGCATTCCGAATATAGTCATACGTGTTTATGGAAAAGAACTTGCATGACATCTTTTGTCCTACCCTCCCGTGGCAGCGGGGTCCTATTGGAAACTAAGGGATATTAAGGCCTCCTTTTAATAGAGTACCGGACCAAAGCATTAACACATAGTGAATACATGAACTCCTCAAACTACGGTCATCACCGGGAGTGGTCCCGATTATTGTTACTTCGGGGTTGTCGGATCATAACACATAGTAGGTGACTACTGACTTGCAAGATAGGATCAAGAACTCACATATATTCATGAAAACATAATAGGTTAAGATCTGAATTCATGGCACTCAGGCCCTAGTGACAAGCATTAAGCATAGCAAAGTCATAGCAACTTCAATCTCAGAACATAGTGGATACTAGGGATCAAACCCTAACAAAACTAACTCGATTACATGATAAATCTCATCCAACCCATCACCATCCAGCAAGCCTACGATGGAATTACTCACACACGGCGGTGAGCATCATGAAATTGGTGATGGAGGAAGGTTGATGATGACGACGGCGACGGATTCCCCTCTCCGGAGCCCCGAACGGACTCCAAATCAGCCCTCCCGAGAGAGTTTAGGGCTTGGCGGCGGCTCTGTATCGTAAAACGCGATGCATCCTTCTCTCTGATTTTTTCTCCTCGAACGTGAATATATGGAGTTGGAGTTGAGGTCGGTGGAGCACCAGGGGGCCCACGAGGCAGGGAGGCGCGCCCCCCACCCTCGTGGACAGGGTGTGGGCCCCCTGGCCTTGATTCTTTCGTCAGTATTTTTTATATATTTCAAAAATATTCTCCGTGAAGTTTCAGGTCATTCCGAGAACTTTTATTTTTGCACAAAAATAACACCATGGCAATTCTGCTGAAAACAACGTCAGTCCGGGTTAGTTCCATTCAATCATGCAAGTTAGAGTCCAAAACAAGGCCAAAAGTGTTTGAAAAAGTAGATACGATGGAGACGTATCACAAGCCCTGACATGTCCCTTATACTGCCATTGCCAAGCTGAAGCACAATTCTTCCACTCCCTGTGCATGCAATCTATGCTGCCAAGCATCCCTGGGAAGCCCCTTCCAGCATTCATCGCCAACAAACGGGATGTATCTTCAACTGTCGGCTCTCTCAAGTACGCGGGGCCAAACACAGCAATAACAGCCTTGCAGAACTTATATAGGGACTCTAGGCATGTAGACTCACTCATACGGACGTAGTCGTCAATGAGATCACCGGGCACTCCGTATGCAAGCATTCGGATGGCGACAGTGCATTTCTGATAAGAGGAGAAACCGATCTTGCCGACGGCATCCTCTTTGCATTCGAAATAGTCATCATAGCCAACCACCTCCTCTCTAATACGGTTGAAAAGATGCCTACTCATACGGAAACGACGGTGGAATTTTTGACGTTTGAACAACGGGTTTGTTATATCAAAGTAGTACTTCCAAAGAAGGAAATGCCCGCTCACTCGGTTGCGATTCAACGCCGGAAGGTGGCCCGGAATGGAGCCACGAAACAACAGCCACTGGTTGTTGAGGTGGTGATGGACCAACACGGCAGCCAATATCTCCTCCTTGTCGTCGGACGACGAATCGTCGGAGTCGCAAAGGAAATTGTGGAAAAAGAACTCGTCGGCGGAGTTCATTTTCGTACCTTGGCAAACTGTCGAACAGCTTGCGGGCGTCGAAGAAGGAGACAACCGGCGAGGGGAGTCACGGCGCGCATGGACCAGCTAGCTGCCCTGCCGACGTCCGACGAGTGGCCGGCATCCGACGAGCGTGCCGGTGAGGATCTAGCCGGGGCGGCGAGGCGGCCTCTTGGTCGCGGGCGGCTGTGCGGTTGGGGGAGCGGCGGTGGAAAACAGTTTGCTCCTTGGCGGCAAGACGGCGGTGGCGGGGCGACGGGAGGAGTGAGCGGCGTTGCTGGGCGGATGTGGAGGCGGCGGCAGCTAACAGTCGCTGGCAAAAAAGGGCAGCGGCGTCGGGGACAAAGGAGGCGGGCGAGGGTTGATGTTGGCCGGAGGGTGGGGGAGGCCAATGAGCCACCGACCAGCGGGCCCGGGGAAAGGAGAAGGCGAGCGTGCGCCCGTCCGTCGCTTATCCGCGTTGACGCAAATCCGGCTCAAAAATGAGCCGGTAATGGGTCGTCCGCGGACGAAAAGCGGACGCACGCCCGTTTGGGTCGACGCGTTAGGCCGACTTTTCTATCCTCGCCGACCCAAACGGACGGCGGTGGACTAAATGGGTCACCCATTGGAATTGCTCTTAGGTTGTTTTAATTTTCTTTTAATGCTAATGTGGACGCGTGAATTCTCGCCGGCTTAATGTTTAATTAAGTTGTTTTCATTTTAGATATGCATGCATAATTTTTTTTTGTCGGTGCCGTAAAAATAGATCGGGCGAGCGTTTGGCGCGTATGCCAATCAAAACACAGAAGCGGATGTCCGTGTTCGTCTGACCGACTCAAATAGACAAAAAAACGGACGAAATCACCGTTCGTTTGAGTCTGCCTGTTGGAGTTGCTATTAAACATAACAAGTCGGAAACGGATTTCTATACCAATCATTCAAACCACAACAGTCCGCAGTACTACTAATTCAAATGAAAAGAGTCGCAGTCTGGCACACGATGTCAAAAGTCTGTCGCTGCGCAACGCAGCGACTCCTTTCTTTTGCTTTTGCGGGGTATTCAGTGATCGGAGTCGGACCGTTCCCTCCCCTGTTCCCTTCCTCCATCCCCCCTGTTCCCTTCCACCCCACCAACAGCAGGCGCCAGCCCGCCCGCCCGCCGCCACCACGCTCCCCTTGCCCCGAGTCTATAAGAGGACGCACCGGTTTCCGCATCGCTCTCCTCCACACCACCCGTTCCATCAGCCAGCCAAAGCACCAAACCCGCCTCCTCCTCCGCACCGGCGGGGCACCAGCGACCGGAAGCAGCAGCCCGGTGCGATCCCTCCAGGTAGGCAACCGCGTCCTCGCCCTACTCTTGTCGCGCGCGGCTTGTCAGCTTGACCCCCGAGCCGTCGGCGCGCTCGTCTCGCTGCAGAGGGCCTCGCTCGGTGGAGCACTTCGTCACCGCCGCCAGCCGGCAGGCGCCTCGCCGGAGAGTAGCGCTGGCCACGCGGCTGGCGGCGGCGAAGAAGCGCCACTCTCCGGCGAGGCGGCTGCCGGCTGGCGGCGGTGAAGAGCGAGCGTTTTGCGCTCCTCTCGGGCGAGGCGAGGCGAGCGGCGGTGGAGAGGCGGCGGATCGGGCTGTTGCTATGATTTGGTTATCGTTTTCTCCTGGGGTTAGATCCGCACTCAATCGTGACTTCCATGTCCTTGTTGCTTTCTCAGGGTCACCAGCAGGATGAGGGCTTTTGCGACCGCAGCTTGGGTGGTGTTGCTGCTCGCGGCGGCGGCGCTCGTCTCTGTCTCCTCGGCATCCGCTTCGATCTCGGCCTCCGTGGAGCCATCAGGTATAAAAGGCCTCGCTTTCATGTTTCTTGGCACATTCCCTTTTTGCATCGACTTGTAGTATCACATTAGTGTGCTCCTAATACTAGGATTTATTTCGGAGTTGCGATTCCTCTCGTTTTGGTAGCTTGTCTGTCCCATACTTTCCAAGTTAAGATACAGACAGAATAGCATACAGTTGTTCCGCTGTCATTGGTGTTCTTGTTATGGGAGACTATTTTGTCGTATCCTCTATCCGTGTTAGCCTAGTAGGATTTGCATGTTCAGTCATAGACGCAACGCTGACAATCCTTTGCTTCTTCCGTTGAAGGTTGCAAGGCCTTGTTTTCATGTTTCTTGGCACACTTTTGCATCCATATGTAGTAGTATCACTATCATCACACTACGTGTGCTCGTAATACTAGGATTTACTGTATTTCGGAGTTGCGATTCGGCTCCGTGCGCAGGCACTCTGTTTTGGTAATTTGCCTGTTGGATACACTTCCCAAGTCTGAGATACAGACAGAATAGCATATAGTTGTTCCGCTGCCATTTTGGTCTTCTTATTGTGGGAGACTTTATTTTCTACTCCTACTACGTACTATAATATCCTCTGTCCGTGTTAGCCTAGTACTAGTATTTGCACGTTCGATCCTAGACGCAACGCTGACAATCCTTTGCTTCTCCTGTTGAAGGTTGCAATGCCACCCAGCTGGCCACCGCTATTGTCAAGAACTGTGTGGAAGAGTTTGAGCCAACCAATGCCGCTGCCTGCTGTTCCTCGGTTCTGCCCACAGTGGACATGGCCGGCTGCCTCTGCTTGGTGGTCGATGAGCCTCAGCTGGCGCTATCGGGCACCACCTCCCAGGCCGTGTTCAGTCTTTACCTGAAGTGTGGAGGTAAGAGACGTTCCCAGGACAAGCCGTACGAGGCATGCGATGATTTCTTTGCGACGTCTCCGCCATCCCTGCCAGCGCCCGCCAGTCCGGCGCCTCCTGCATCACCAAGGGACATGTACTACCCTCCAACTCCCGTCAATGAGGATTCAAGTTACAAGATCGAGTTGTCCACAGATGTTGGCGTTTGGGTGACCGTGATAGTCTACCTGATTGTCATGGGCTTCGCAGTTTACGAGCGTCTGACTCGTGGTACTACTTCATACTTAATTATTGGAGTGAATTCCATTTTTTACCTTATAGTTGTACATTTGTGACACATATTACCCTATTTAGCGGAACTTTTATCGAAATGTCAGATTTTGAAGACTTTTAACACGGTTTTACCCCAGTTTTACATTTTGTTTGTTTATGGTCGATAGGATCGGCATGTTGCGTCATTGATTTGTAAAAAAAACTGTAAGGATCGGAGGGCATCATTGGCGATCTTGTCCAAACTTCTCTTGTCTATCTGTTCCACTCCTTGTGGCCGTCCACATGTTTTTGGATACAGGGCGTCACCTCACACCTTACCTGATGGACACGCATCAAAAAATAAGGGTCCAAAGATTTCAAAAGGGGTATTCTAGACGAATTTTCACTGAAAGAGGTAATTAGTGTCACAAATGTATAAATATGGGGTAAAAAGTGGAATTCACTCTAATTATTGCATGTCAACCTAGTTCGATTATATAGGACTAATGGTGCTTTTCATTTGGTTTGCAGGAGGAAATGACAACGAGGGTGGGCAAGAGGTGAACAATGACCAGGATCCAGAGGGGCAAGGAAACCCTCGGCCGGACGGAGCTGCTTGACGATCAGCACTTCATCACCGGGTACATTATTTTCAACCTGGCCTTTGTTCTTTATTCTGATTCGCATCATCTGGTCTTGGCATTTACTGTTCGACAAGTGGCCTAATCTTTGTTTTCCGACAGGATAGGAAGACTGAAATGGGCACGGGAACCTACTGCTCAATCAAGATCATGTCATGGAGAGGAAGCCTGCCATAGTTTATTTTTATCAGTAGTTGCGCCTTTGATGAGCAAGGAATGTAATATGCATTTGCTCTTCTTTGACTCCCCTTTGATCCGAATGTTGAACTTTAAATGTCTTTCGTGGTGAACTATTTGCGTTGTGGTATCCAAAATCGTTCGTGCATTTGGGGGTTGTTTGGATTATGACTATCATTGTCATATCCACATGATTTTTGCCACACTTGCCTTAGTTGAATTGCTCAAATTGTTAGCCACACTTTGGCTTGCCTAAGAAAATCATGCCCCACTTTTTATGTCTATGACATGTAGGGTTCACTGCTCATAAAAAAGTCTTGCCTTAGATGTGGCTAGAACCAAACACCTACCTAACTTGATCAAACTTGCCTAAGGTTAGATGTGCTAAAGTGTGGCTAGGAACCAAAAAACCCCTTGTTTTAACCTAAACGCTGCTCCACGCGATTCAGCGTCCGCACACAGGCCGTTCATCTCGACAGTTTCGAACCAAGAGAAGAGAGAGCGGTGGGTTTTGTCGCTTCCAAAAATCAGAAAACACGCCCACCCAGGGAGCGTTCTATCCACTAGTAGTTGGGGCGCGCCCGTGGCGCGCCGCTTGATGGGCATCTGGGCGATGCCAGGTAGATGAACGCCCTTTTTACTTTCCTTTTTGGATCAGGATAGCAGTACATGTACATGCAATTCTTGATGGAACTTATTATATTGGAATATCACCTGAGGAAGAAACTGAAATGCCATACCCACAACGATATAGCATTGACAGGAGCATGTTGTTGTTTGGCAACATAAGATACATTAATAGAAATTACACGCACGTCGGCCCCGGCAGCGGTGGCAGGCCCTTGATGCCTCCCTCTAACCGTGTGGCTGACAAAGCTGCGGCAGTAGCTCGTCGTCGCGGACGGCGACGACCCTCCAAGACACGGTGTTGATGGAGGCACGAGGGAGATGTTGAGCTTGGTCTAGAGGTCCCTGATGGCAGCCCTAGTCCTCTCGACGGCAAACTGCTCCGCGCCGTTGGGGTCTTGGTTCCTCAACTTCCTTGCCTATAAATGAGTTTCACTTCATATCTTTGGCATGACTGGTTCTGAGCTTCTAATAATTATATGAATTCTGTGAGAAGCGAGTGTGCTCGTTCAAACATACACTGACTTCCGGCTCACCTTGTGGCTCTGAAAGAGCTGGAATGGCTCTGGTGAAGGTTTACAAACACCGACTTGCTCGTGAAGATAGATAACCTGCTTCCGGTTCTTCTTTTCTGCAAGGACTTTTCCTCAGCAAACATTTGTAACACTGGTTATATTTATTTCAGTTCTTAAAAAAGCATGGGACGAATAGGAGAAAATAGAGGAATATCAAGGTAAGATCCTAGGAAAGGATGCCTCAAATTAATTGAATGCCCACTGAAAGGAGTCAGACATATCGTGCAGTATGAAATAACATTCTTCAAATTATGCAAAGGAACTACCTTTGTTGTCCCATTGGCTCGATAGACATCAAAGTAGTGTGAACTGATTCAGTCTCCGTCTATCTACAATGTTATTATATCCTGACAAGAAAAAGCAAAACTAATTATACTACCATAAGTTTTATACAAACCACATCAGACAGATATTAGATCAAAACGGACAAGAAAGCATCAACGAAGTTTAAAGATTCCACCCTCTAGATTAACATTGGACTGTAGACTTGACAGCGAAATCAGTTATTTGCAGCTTCTTTCCACAAAGTTTGCAAAAGTTACAAAAAATAACCGTTTTTTTAACATTGCCACTTTTTTAGCAGAACTCAAATAACCTTGTTCAAATATGAGAAAAATTATAGCTTAATGATTAACCAAAGTTCGTTTTCTTGAAAAGTGTATAAAACTTTTACAAGAAGGCCTGTGCGCATTTATCTTGTCTCGGCACATTCGGCTGCCATGTTTAGTCTAACTCATGTACATCAATATGGGCATATGCTATAACATTATGATCTAATTGTAGAACATCGAAACATATGATACTATATTATTAGAGTTCAGAACCATCATAGGCGTTGGTACATCTAACGAGGATATGTACAAAAAATGTGCGGCTCACCCTGGAGCATGGATGGGTACAATGCATTGTAGTTAATCCAAAAGCGAATACAAGCTAACATGAAGTGCTTTCAGTTTGGCTGAAAAAAGGGGCCTAATGAGGCCATGACTTGGCTTTGTCAGAAGCCTGTTGTAGGCAATGGCAAGAAACGGCCAGCAGTAGTGCAATCTGGATACTCACGCCTGCAATGATTTTGTAGCATTGCCACTAGACCTCTTACGCTTATATTCACATAAATCTGAGTGAAGCTGCATCAAGAAATATATTTCGGACATGAGAAGCAACAACAGTAGCTTAAGAAAAAAAAACATGTTACATATAGTAATATTTCCTTACAGCCTAATGGTACGAACAAATCAAAGTTGCTGGATTTGGTAGTGTAGCTAAAAGACAGAAAATGCAAGTTGACTATGATGTCACTGCTAAAGAAGCATAAATAGCATCTATGTCTAGTGAAAAAACAGAACAAAAGAAATTATCTTCATGTTAATCCATCTATATCTAGCATAATATTTTGTAATATGCTAGTACAATGGTATAATAAATGATCTTGTATGGCTACCGCATGAAGTATGGTGTAAAAAAACCAGAAAATTGAGTGAAATAAGTCATGTCAACATAGTATAAGAAATCAATAAAAAAGGGATCATACATCATGTACACCAAACCGGGTTGATCTCCCTTCTTAGACATGATAATCACTTCCAAATTAAAGACCAATGCTTGCCTATAATTCTAGTTGGAAAGTAACCTCACTTCTAAGAAATCTGAAGGTTCTAATTTCCAAATAATCCACTCCTTGAATGTTCTCTCATGATTCTTGAAAGAAACCTTTGAGCTGCACAAGAATAGTAGCAAAAGTAAGTAAACATGAAAGAACAGATCAACTCAAGGTGCAGATGGGTAAAGCAAGATCATCCAGTAAAACTGAAATATTTATCAATCAAATGCTAATAGCCATATGACACAACCAGCAAGGTAAGAAATCGATCGGGTCATGGAGGAGCTCACCCAGAGTTTAGGCCCGTCAATCTGGCCATATGGACCCTAGATGTAGAGAGAAAGCATGCATGCTCTTCTTGCTCCCATAGCACCACAGCAAAGTAGGGGTTGGAGATCAACTAATAAACATGGAGAGATCCATATATGCCAATCAACTAATAAAACATCACCGGAGCAGCACATGCATACGTGGAATATGAACATAAATAAAAGCACCTGCTAATGACAAAAAGAAATGACTTAATATTCAAACATTACGCCATCGATAGGTAGAATACAGAAAGTGTATCTGTAACAGTAGATGTTCTCATTGACAAAATGAATCGTGTTCCCATCTTCAATTTTCCTGCAATTTCACCTATTTTTCATGCCTCATTAATTATCTAGGGAATGAGACTATGATGAACAGCCGAGCACTAAATTTTAATGCTAACAGCCTTCCACAAAGCAGATAACACCAGTAGCCAGCTTTTAAAGATCAATTAGCATAGCTTGTCTGTCAGAAATAAATTGCATCACGAAAGCATTCCAAGACTACCTGGCTGTCAGAAATAAATTGCAGCAAATAACACCAGTAGCCAGCTTTTTAAGATCAATTAGCATAATTTGAAGAAAGCTTAGCATGAATATTGTATTCATCACTCTGTTAGAGCAGATTTTGGTTGGTTGCGGCAACAGCAGGTTGATGAATTTCATGTACTATCAGTACTGTGCAGGTGCATCCAAATCTGTATGATAGCAGAAGAATAATATAAGCAAGAAAACAGAGTACTTCCATGCAAAGAACCATAAAGAAAGGTATAAAATAGGAGTTTAAAGAGAATCTTTGATGAAAAACCTCACAAAAAGTGACCAGAAACTAAATCTTAGAACAGAGACAGATCTTGTGTCAGCATAATAAAAATGAAACGGCTATTTGACTAATTGAACGACCAATTAGATAGAGCATAGGCATTTCAAAACCTAATGTGGATAATAGCTAGTCATCTGAACGGATTAGAAGGCATGAGGGAAATTACATATGAAGCGAAGCAGTACATCTAATTATCAAGATTTTAATCCCCAAATAAACATTCTAAAAGAACATGAGAATATCTTGTTGTCGCCTTCAATTGACAATCTGAGAACAAGATTTGCAAGAACATTTAGTATGCAGACATGTTTTTCTTTTATCAATTTCCTTGGGAGTTGGGTAAAGTAACTCTTGTTATATATATAAGTGAACATAATTACGTATAGTCCAATCAGTAACTAACAAGGTATGCAAGTGAAGTGTCCAGGCTGTGCAAACTTACAGCCTGAGATGGTTTCTCATGTAGAAAATGCAACAAAAGCGACCCTTGCAAACACCAAATCATTTTGGCACCTCTGATTATTGCGTGCGTCGGGATGGTTGAGATGTGGCTGTTGCAACGACGTGCGCACATCAATGCTTGCCATCGTCCAGGCCTGCGTGCGCTGTAGCAAACAGAAGAATCTTGCGCATCAGGACCCGCAATCCAGGAAATGGGAACAGAAAACTGAGATGCAGTTGAGTTTACCGACGAAGATAAAAGATTAGAAATATCATCAATAGAAGCTAAGCAAATAAGAGTTCAGAAGGAAAGTAAACAAATAAAGTCAGTGTCGGTTACCTTTTAGTATCTGAATTAACAAACGCCAGCCTTTCACCCAAGACAAGATCAATGATTAGCTACGTAGCTACTCAGCTAGTGTTGAGGTCCACAGTACATAGCTAACAGATGACTAATTTTGATCCCCTTAGTCTGAACTATAACAATCTAATTAAAGTTGCGGTGGCAAAATAGAACCTTTCAGATGGTAACTAGGCAGTGGAATGAACAGGTAGAATTTTAGTTCAGTAGCACACTTGTCGTTTTACACAAATTCATGGACCATGATTCAGCTACCAAGTCAACCAAAACCCTAGCTGTTTAGTTCTATCTGGTTTCTACTACATGGTTGACGTAATAAACAGAATCCTCCCTCCCTCCCTCCCTCCCTCTCTCTCTGTTAGATGCTGATGCCCAATTCATTCCATCCCCGAAACAAGCAAAATCATGAGTGCTGCAACCCCCTTCTCAGACCAAACCCCCAAACAATGTACGAAGGAGAGAAGGCACATCTAATCATCAGTTTAATTCGCTGGAAGTGTGAGAAATTGTGAGTACTGTATAAACTACGCCAAATTTTTTTAAATAATACATCTTTTTTATTAAATTTCAGAAATATTACGCCGTAATTATATTTTTCAAAAATAATATCCTGTCGGCCTACTGTTGGCCGATTGGATCCAGTCGGCCTGTTGCTGGCCGATTGAACCCCAGTCGGCCCACTGTACGCTGATTGGATCCAGTCGGCCCACTGCTGGCCGATTGGCTCCCAGTCTGTTTCCTCTAGGTCGACAGGTGCATGCACCCATTTATCTTTGGAATGAGTATTTGAAAAATGTTGAAGAAGTATTTAAAAAAATGTTGATCATGCATATAAAAATGTTAGTCAAGCATTTGAAAAAAATGTTGAACAAGTATTTAAAAAATATTGAAAAAATATTTTAAAAATGTTGAATAGGTATTTGAGAAATGTTAAAGAAGTATTTTAAAAAAACCGTCGATCATGTATATAAAAATATTAAATAAGTATTTTAAAAAAATGTTGATCATGTATATAAAAATGTTAAAAAAGTATTTTAAAAAATGTTGATCATGCATATAAAAATATTACATTTTATTTTAAAATTTTACCTGATTGATCGTACATCATTGATGCAACCGGAATACACGACACTAGAAGCCTGGCTGTTGCTGCTGCAAGCAGGGCGCGGCGTTCCAAGAGCAAACACTCTATGCATCTAGCATAAGCATGCCAATGCAACACCAGTTGCCACTATTCTTTTTTACTGGAAAAGTTGGAATGCCATGGTGCAACCGACTATGCATATGCTGCAAGTATGGTCGATGGTATTTCAAGTTAGAGGACGATGTTGCAAAGCCGACCACATGAACGCTACAAGGATGACTGGCATCAATGTAAAGTCAAAAGCATATCGTTGCAAGGTCAATTGGTAGATTTGTCCCCTAAAAAAATTAAGTGTAGATTTCAATATTTTGGAGAAGTAAGCTTTCTTTGCATCGTTGCTAAGGCTGGTTTTGTGATTAATGCGCAGCTGATATACATTTCTTCTACACCTCCGCGTGAGGCTCCCTCTGGTGGCTCCGTTCCATGCTATCTTACCATATGACAGATGTTTTGATGAACACACTTATTTTCTCTCTCGTTGCAACGCACGGACCCTTTTGCTAGTATGACTCATTAGAAGTAGCCACTCGTAGAGATTATCTTTTAGTATGCGCCCACGTGGAAAGTTAAAGCAGTCCAACGTAAATGGACGGTGACAATTCAACGTAAATAGATAACTTGTTTCAAGCAATACATTCTAGAGCTCACTATTGGGTTCTACACTATTTGCTCTCAAGCAGCTCTCTATCCAGCAAGGCGTGTATACACAGGACGATTGTATCCAATCATCACCATCTACGGGTAAGCACCCCAAATCCTCAACCTTGGAGTTCTTAAGATGGTAGGCCACTACTCTTGTATCCGATATGTGCAAAAAGATAATCTCCTTGTAAGGATGAAATCCAAGTATCCTTGAAATGTATTTATGGAACTTTTTCTGAACACTAACTTCAGTGGCAGAAGCAGTAGTGGCATCATCGTTGTCTGAATCCCATTCCAGTTTCTCTCTGTCAAGTGTTTCATCATTGTTATCCCTCAAACCTTGCACGAACCAAGAGCCATGACTGTGTTCCCAAGGAAAATTTTCTAGCAACGGCTTGAGGCCAATCTCATGCTTCAACATCCATTCGGTGTGATCAATTGATTCATTAAGAAACCAAATCTGAAGTTTGCAGCAATCACCGACGAATCCATAGTAAACGCCATATTCCCAGATTTTCCCAAATGAGGCATAATATCTCCGCGTGCTTCACTAATCGGGGGGAGTTCAATTACTCGGTACTTATTATCCTCTAAATCCAATCTGCACAAACAAATAAATTCGTTATTACTGTACAACATTAGCTAGCTAGTCACCTTGGTATTGGGTGGCCTTTGCTAAGAAAAATAGGGAAACAAAACATATATACCTGATAACAAAAAATATGTTGTACACATAGAGCCGGCCCCGCCAATACACAGCATCACGAGGGAACAACACGTTTTTCATGAGCGGTAGTAGCTTGGGGTCGATGGACCGTGGAGCCATCCCTTCCCTGATAAAAGATCTTTCCTCCCACCGCCAGGTCTTTGACGAGAATGCGCTCATAGTGTAAGGCGATGGAGGCCACTCTGAGTTTGGGTTCGCGGGGACCAATTCAGCTTCGTTCTCGTATCGGTTCCCATACCTGCGCCTAACACACTGCATGAAGAACACCTCAAAATGTGGCGAGACCATAGGATCGTACGCGAGGAAGTCGTATTTGATGAAGCCTTTGGTCGGGGTCCGATCAGGATGACGCGGTAGACTAGCCCACTGTTGCGTGGCCGGATTGGCCACGCCTCCCCAGAGGAGGAGGAGGCCGTTGCAGTGACCCGTCATGTGGGACCAGTCATTGTGGACGTCGTCGAGGTAGCCGAGGTTACCCTGGATCTTGCCCACGACGGAGGGGCGCGAGAGGAACGCCGGGGGGAAGTGCTCGCCGTCAACGAAGCGGTAGACAACGAAGATGCCGGCCAGGGAGAGCGGCAGGAGGTCCTTTCGCAGCAGGCGGTGGGCGTCGACGACGGCACACCACGCCTTGCAGACGGAGCGGCAGGCGGCGAGGCTGCGCGGCATCAGGCGTCGGAGGACGTCCGCGAGCACGTCGCCGGGTAGCAGACCCGCCGGATCCATGACAGGTAGGTAGGGGTCTCGATAGTCGATGCTTTGCTTCTACCTCGGCTACCAACAAGGGAAGATGTACATAGCCAGGGCCCAAGGCCAATGGTAGGTTAGAGTTTGTTCCAGTTTCACACCCCGATTTGTTCAAGTCCGAGTCCGACCCCGTGAAAGCCACCAAAGTGCCAATGCTCTCCAACCAAAGGTAGCAGCAGAACTATTCCAGATTTGCCAAATGCAGGCTCATCCAGTCCGACCCCGTGATTTGGTCTTGACGATCGCGTCATTCCGGACGGCGAAGAAGCTGAGGAAACCAATCCAGGATCCGGGCCACTCTGAACAAAAACTCTTCTTCAGCCGGCGACCTCCGCATTGCAAGACCTTAGGGCGTTGGATCACGTATTGGATTTGGCCATGGACTGAGGAATCAAATCGGAGTACGGACTGGTTTTGGGGAAAGCACGGGAGATCGGACAGCTTTGATTCGATCTGGAAAGGACCACGTCTGGTTTTGTTGTACTAGTACTGTAATTGTTTACTTCCACCTCTGGATCCGGTCAAAAAAAGAAATTTATTTCCACTTCTGGATAATTTTTCTTCCATGTTGATTCAAATTTGCTTTGACCTACCCGTACAAAAGTGTCCAGTAAACTGCATATTATAATTATGAGCATGAAAATGTTGCTGACGTTCCCTGGAAGGCCAACCGTTGGGAATTTCCTATTGGACGCTCGTTGCGTCAAAGTGTCGCCCTTTCGCACAGACCTGCCGATCGAGCGATGTCATGGGCCGGCCCATTTAACCTGTTTGCAGTGTTTCCGGTTTTGGGAACCTTCTAGAGTTTTCCAGACGGGTTTTCCGGTTTCTGGAATCTTCTAGAAGGTTCCTGAACCGGCCTTTTCTTTTTCATTTTTCTATTTCTCTTCTTTTTTGTTTTTTGTTTTCCATCTTTCCCTTTTTGTTTTCCTTTTTTCTTTTTCAATTTTTTTGGAAATTTAAATATTATTCAGAATTTCAAAAAATGTCCCTGGTTTTCAAAAAAAATTCAAAAATTCGAAAAATATTAGTGTATCAAAAAATGTTTGCGGTTTAAAAAAATTGTTCTGAGTTTCAAAAAATGTTTCTGTTTTTCAAATTTTGTTCACAAATTCAAAAAATGTTCCCATTTTCCAAATTTTGTTCACAAATTCAAAAAATGTCCGTGGTTTCAATTTTTTTCTGAACTTCAAAAAATGTTCCTGTTTTTCAAATTTTGTTCACAAATTCAAAAAATGTTTGGGAGTTTCAGAAAATGTTCGTGGTTTTCAAATTTTGTTCGGAATTTCAAAAATAAATCACAAATTTGAAAAATTGTTCAATCACATTTTCAAGAAAATGTTCGAAAACGTTCTAAACTGTTCGATTTGCCGCTGCATATATGTTTTAGAGATTAGTGGTACTAGAAGATATATTTTCTGGCATCTCTGCATATATTTGTTGGCATCTGTTGTAGCTTTTTGTTTGTTAATTTGTCCAAAAATCCTGATTTTTTTTACTTTTCACATTGCGTTTTTTATTATAAGAGTGGCATTTTTTTAAGAGGATGACATTTTTATTATGAGAGGATAACAGTTTTATTTATAAAATCATGGCATTTTTATTATTGTGAGGATGACATTTTTATTATTGTGAGGATGGCATTTTTATTATTTAAGAGGATGACATTTTTTTAGAGTTGGCATTTCTTTACTGCTTTTTTGCAAAAAAAAATTGGGTGCCGACTAGGAAAATGGCAATTTTTGTGGCA
This sequence comes from Triticum urartu, assembly GCF_003073215.2. Lineage (NCBI taxonomy): Eukaryota > Viridiplantae > Streptophyta > Magnoliopsida > Poales > Poaceae > Triticum > Triticum urartu. The sequence continues at coordinate 522,639,346 of NC_053022.1, read as the reverse complement.
TTTTTTTCTATTTTCTGTTCATAGCACTTCCGGAAAGAAAAACTATTTTGTCGATCTTTGGGCCAATTGGGGTCACCATGATCCTCCCCGCTGGGGAACGGGGGAAGTTCGCTCAAGGCTCCCTCCCAGGTGACGTTCCCCGACTATTGGGGTCCGAGCATCACAATATTGCTTCAATCAACTAGCAAATTGCTTCCAACTATGTACTTCCTCTGTCCCATAATATAAGAACATATTTGTTTCCATAACACAAATTCACTCCATCGATTACATGTTTGGTTCCAACAAAAAAGGAATTTATTCCCAAATAAATGAAACTTTGTTTCTAGATAAATGCCATCTTGTTTCATGCAACAAGCCAATTACAATAGAATATGGTAGAATTCCATGAGCACGATGCCAGAACCAAACACTATGTGTTCTGGCCATACAACATTGGTCGCGATGCAAACTATTGACAAGATAGTAGCCGCGCCAGTGATCAATGAGTATGGTGATGATCAGGAGCATCAGGGATCAATTCCTTCGGTACCTATCTAGAGGTCATCGAGCCGCTTCTGCAGAGACACGATCTGGTGCATGGGCTGCCTCCAATTGTGCCACATTGCGCGCTTTTCGGGCGTGTAAAGCCCCACACAGAAACAGAGATTATCTTCTAGTATGCTTGCGTATGGAAAGTCAAAGAAGTCCACCTTATCATGACGACAATTCAACATAAACAAAGAGTTTGCTACAAGCAATAAGTGTTATAACCCCGTATTGGCTTCTAAACTATATTTGCTATCAAAGAACTCTCCATCCAGCAAGGCGTGTATACAACAGACGGCTTCATCCAATCATCACCATCTAAGGGTAAACATTATGGATCCTCAACCTTGGAGGCAGGGGCGGAGCTACATGCAGGCAAAACTATGCCTTGGCCCGCCCTATTCAAGAAAAAAACACTGAAGAGTGGACGGAAAGCTGGGCTCTGAGAGTAATTATTTTGTGATTTCCTTTGGCCTTGTTCCCTGTGGCCCGCCCAAAAAATTTTGGGTAGCTCCGCTAGTGCTTGGAGGTACTAAGATAGTAGGCCACTACTCTTGTGTGTGACATGTGCAGAGATATAATCTCCTTGTAATAGTGAAATCCAAGTATCCTAGAAATATAATTATGGAACTTGGAACTTTTCCTGAACACTAACTTTAGCAGGAGTAGCAGTGGTGGCATCACTGTTGTCTAAATCCCACTCCATTTTCTCTTCTTCTTTTTGCAAGAACCTTGTTGGAGGGTGGGTTTTTTTTTTTGCAATTCATATAGAACAAGATAATTGGTCCAGTTAATGCGGGAAACTGGAAGGATGATGAATCCATGCCTAGGTATGTCCTTCTACCATATTATATGGTTTGGTTTTGCTCTAATAAATCTTGCAGCTATCAAGGGAAAAAAAACTACTTTTGCAAAAAGGAAAGTCACTTTGGAACACAGGTGTCAGTGAGCACTTTATTTTGAATAGTTTGAAGTTTTAGAAAATATTTAAAGAATTTCGACATGATAATATAGATGTATAGTACAGAGGTGCAAAGTTTGATGGTGATGCGTGTTTTTTTAGCGGTGAACCTCGTGTGTACTGTTTACCTTTTAAAATCACAACTTTTTTTCATTTTTATGTGGCTCACGTGTCAACTTATTTATTTTTTTGCACGTGTCACTGTTCACCTTTCTAAGGTCATGAATTTGTCATTTAACCTAATCTTTTTTTTTGCGGGTTCATTTAACCTAATCTGATGAACAGAGAGATGAATTTTTGCTCTTCCATCAATGACTCCGTGGCCCAATGGATAAGGCGCTGGTCTACGAAACCAGAGATTCTGGGTTCGATCCCCAGCGGAGTCGATTATTTTTTGCCCTTATAGTTTTCAGGTTTTGAACTTTGAAAAGGGGAGCTACACTGATATCCTACCGTGGCAGAGCCGAAAAAATAACTTTTTTACAGGAAAATAGCAGATGTTCTGATTATGCATTAGCATACAGGGAAGGTATACAGAGTAATCAGACGAAAAATAATCAATGAATCCTATAGGACAACAGAAGCTTTTGCTAACTTGAAGATCAACAACCCCAAGTTCAGAATTCACATCTAACGGGATGAAAGCACAGGCATCATTCACACAGTTCTTCGGTCATAGTGCATACTACTACAGGCATCATTCACACAGTTCTTCGGTCATACTGCATACTACTACAGGCAAATAATAAAGGCAGTAAAAGGAAGTTCATCTAATATCAGCGTTGAGTCTCGCAACAAAACACATCTATCATGTCTGGTCCATCCATAGCTTGGCTCACTTGCGTGCTTCAGCCTTCCTCTCCTCTTTCGCTGCAAGCAGTGAGGCACAAGGTTAGAAATCAAGCAAGTGTAGAAAATAGCAGATGCAGGTAAATGTTTTGATTCTAACATAACAGGTTTGTTCAGGCTTTCAGTTTTGTACGTGTCGACTAAATACATGCCGAAGCAAAGCTAAAACAATGTTACTAGCAGCGGCAAAAGAGGGTGTACCAGCTTTTTCCTCTTCGCGCTTCTTTGCAGCTTCCTCCCTCTGCCGCCGGATCAAGGTAAGGCGATCTGCATTTGCGAAAAAGATGGGTAAAGATCACGGTTGTTTGCCCATAGTCAAAGGAACAATGCTCTGATGCTACTAAACAAAGATGCAACCACAGTAAACATCCAATGCACGAAATATATGACAACCTCATATATACTTGCAGTACATTAAAAAAAGAGAGGAAATACATTGTTTTCTATTCTTGTACTGCTTTGGGACTGAGGAAGGACACATATACTTAACGCTTAAAATACACCAACTTCCTTAGACCTAACATGCTTAAAACCATATCATAAAATGGGCTTGCACACAAGGCTCAAGTGGGAAGGTAAGGTAAAATGGGCTTGAACATAGTAGAAGTCAATTATAATCTTGGATGTGCTGTATTGAAAAAATATATATAATGGAAAGTATGATCATAATCGTGTGCACCGAAGGGGAGAATAGTTGAGACAATCTCTCTTAACCCCTCACCTAGGTCTTTCCTAGCCTGTTCTGTCTTCCCTTCCTCCTGAAGTCTCATATAGTGCGCTCGAGCTCTCTGCTTCTCAAGCTCCTCCCTGAAAGAGCAAAAAAAATCGTAGTAATTAAAATGCACTGAAAGTAACAGTACTGCATTGGCAATGTACATTCTCTTTTCTGGATAGGCTATTAATCGTTTCAAATAGTGAATTATATATTATCATTGTTGATTATAATTACAAGCGAAGTACATACAGCAGAATAAATATAATAGCATAACATGGCATTTTTTTCTTCAACAGCCCCTGACATAAAAACATAACAAAGGGTGGAATTTCCTTGTGCAACAACACCTATAGAACCGCCAAAAAGAACGGCGAGTACTAGATAGTCCTATTATATCAGCTCACTGAAATTTCATTTTTCATTCCAGAACTTGTACCGATTGTGTCAGCAACATTTCAAGTGCACTTATAACTCGCATAGAAAGGAGATAAATATGTTTTACACAATCATCAATGGTACATAAAGAAGCATGCCCAGGAAATGCATGCACACACCTTTCACGCCTGGAGAGATCAGTTGTCCTATCAACCTGTGCAGGTGCAAAACGAGTTAGCGAATAGATATGAACTGATAAATGCTTACAAGGCCCTAACTATAACACAGTTTATGACAGGAGTGTGCATAATAACAGCCTGAAGGAGTCAAGTACATGCAGTAGAAAATTCTTATATTGGAACAGCAAATCTTCTTTCTAGAAAAGTAAACTTGTAATGTGGCCAGCCTATCCATAATCATGGACGCAGTACATTATATTTTGAAGATGAGGAGGAAACACATATTAAAAATCAGACTTACATCAACATCCTTGGCTTTAATACTCTTTGGTTTCACCAGGTTTGGATTGTCAATCTCGATGAGACCTGCAGTGCCTTTGTGTTTCTGCTAAAGTAAAAAACAGAAGCAGATTGTCACGTAAAATAAATAGTGTATACGCTGAAGGACTGAAGGATCTAGATAGAGTTTGATGTAAGTTTTTCAGGAAGAGAATAACTTACGGTCTTCTCAACCTCTTCATCGCTTTCCTCCTCAATTGAATCTTCCCTTCTGTTAGATACCTCTTGCTTCTGTTTGGTTTACAAATACAAGCCAAGAGCCAAAACAAGCATATGAGATAGTCTAGTCAAACTGATCTTACTGATATCGTAATTGGGAAGAAATGATGCATGCAAACCTTCTTAGAAAAGGTCTTTGGGCGATCTGCTGAAGTACCAGCCTCTACATTCAGTTTCAGATGAAAACTATGAGAAGAGATTTGTAAAAGGGCCAATTCATAGGTACTCCCTCCGTTCCATAATCCTTGCTGTCGTTTTAGTTCAAAACGACGACAAGAATTATCGAACGGAGGGTAGTACAAAATAGTGAAAGGAGGATAAAAACTGGTGTTCCGGCGGATGGCGATTCATTTGTTTAGGAAAGTAGCTGGAGCAAACCAGGAACATCTACTTGTCCAAATAATTATCATGCAGCAACACAATGCTAGCATAACGTCAAATTTCCACCTTAATTTCAAAACTTTGGCAAAGTGTTGACAATTTTCACCTACGTACTATTGGAGTAGACAAAACCATGCCCCAGAATACAATGTTCCAGTTTACAGGAATCGTCACAAGAGCAAAAACAGATAAATAGGAACATTTTACCCACAGAGAACATTGCAAAATTAATATACCCACATTGCACAATGAATCTGAACGGAACAGTCGACAAGTGCTAAACTAATTAAGGTGCTACTTCCAATCAAAGCAGACAACCGGCCAGACAGACACACAGTTCTACAGGTGAACAAAGCAGTCATAACCGGGTCGAACAACCGAAACAATGGTCGGGAGGAACGTCCACACGCGGAATGCAGTAGCTAGTAAGCCTCGGCACCAATTAATTAGTGGAGCCGGCTCGTGGAGGATACACAAGCAAACCCTTCCCCCTTATTTTCAAAGGGTAAACTCAAGCTAACGAACCCAATAAGTGGCCAAAGCATCGAACGGATGGTCGATCCGGGCACCAAACCGTCCGATCTGCGCCTCCCACCCCAAAGGCGCGACCTTGCGGCGCCAATCGACTCCGGTACGCTCTTCAAGCTGACTAAAACAAGCACAAGCGGACCGCGCGCCCTTGACAGCGAGCGCCTCCGCCGCGCGCGCCGGCCGCCGATCGCGCAACGAACTAAGCGCCTTACATCGACCGAACAAACCGCCAGCGGAGCTCGCGAATCGAACCGGGGAAGAGTAGAGGGGGCGGGCATTGCGGCGGCGCCGTACGTACCGAGCTCCTCCTTGGAGGAGAAGGTGCGCTGCCCGGTGGGCTTGCCCTTGAACTTGCCCTTGGCCATGGGGCGCGGCTGTGGTGGCGCTGGGGAGAGGCGGCGGCTGCGGCGCGTGCGGACTCCTCGAAGCTACCCTAGCTACTTCCCAGGCTGCTTCCCGCGGGGTGGTGGGATGGTCTCTCTCTCTCCCTCTCCTGCCGTGCGGCGCCTCGGCTTTTATTGGCTCGGCGGACGGAGGAAGTGCGGAGAAGCCAGCCAGTGTCCTGGGCCCAGCCGGCTCCCCCGCGGCCGTGTCGCTTCGGGCTCCGCGCGGCCCGGCCCGGCCCGGCACGGTGCGAGTTACCGTGCGCGCTACGGTAACGGGCTCGACTTTTTTTCTTTTTCTTTTTTTTTAAATGAGTTGCGACTTTTCTTACTGCGGCGACAGGCGAGAAACGCGCACGTTTTACCGGTTGGTACTTGGCACACACGCAGGTCGACGTTTATATTTATTGATTGAAATTTTTCTCTTGACCTTGTTATTTTCTTCTGCGTAAACAATGCAGGCTCGACCGATGGATTCTTGATTTCTCCGTTACAAAAAAAAAAGGAATTGACTGGCTGATGCACGGTTGGCTTTCTAGCTAGCACATGATGACGACACGTGTCCGCCGTCGTCGCTAGCTTCTTTACGTACTACCTGAGGCAGCAACAGATGCCGCCTTCCAAGGCCGAGCAGTAGGCCTTGCTCGCAGGGTAGCCGAAGAAGTTGCAGTCGTTCCTGCACGCGTCGAGGGCCGCCTGCGGCGCCGTCTTGCACGTCGGCTTGGCGACGCAGTATTTGGCCCATTGCTCTGCTGGGCCTGCACACACACACGCACAACAAACCAAGACCGAATCAGGTCACCTGGCTTCGTTTCGTTGGCAGGCTTCATCAAAACATAACAGTGTAGATATACATACACATATTATACTTCCTCTCTCTCATAATATAAGACATTATTACATTAATATACTCACATATTAGATACAATAACATCTTATATTATGAGCACGGAGGGAGTAACATGGAAAATGAACCGATAATACCCTTTCTTTTTGTTTATAGGGCTCAATTCAAAAATCTCACAAATCAAGGTATATGGTAAAATAATGTTTATAGTTTGTAAAAGCACTCAATTAATGCACTAGTTTCATGCATGCGTCTTAAATTATGAGACGGAGGGAGTAGCATGGAAAATGAATCGATAATGTTTATAGGACTTAATTAAAAAATCTCATCAATCAAGGTAGATGGTGAAATAACTTTTATATAGTTTGTAAAAGCACTCAACTAATGCGTTATTTTCCCTCATAAATAGTGGGCTTACCAATGCATTAATTACAATACATGCATGCTTGACCAATGAATGGCCAAAACTGTAGCACCATTGGTGAGTTTTCTCTTAATCCTTGCATACAGCAATTTAATGCATCTTATAATTTGAACATATGATGGGAGAAATACAACTGAGACTTATAACATGAAAGAACCAAAATTTTGACGTAAGCCCTATAAACCATAGAGATAGTATGTCGACAATGAGGTTAAAGAAAACGGCCCGATGCGCACGCACGCACACGTACGTACCTATGTCCCTCCCTGCCGCGTGGCACGAGAGGAGAGCGGCGGACATCACGAGGAGGAGAGACACCAAGCACATAGGCGTCGCTTTCTTGTTCATGGTGAGCGCCATGAGGAGACTTCTTTTCTCTCCTATGCCCGCCAGCGTCTCTAGCTATGAATACAGTGCTCTTGTGTACGGGCATGGGGTTTATATAGGGAGGGGGCGACCGGATCTTGAAGATCAACTCCTTTACTCTTATATTTCTCTCCTTATTAAATGTCAATATTCTCCTATTTATATCGACATTAATTAGTACTACACCAGATCACGTCCATTAATTCCTTAATCAATGATTTCCTCATGTTTTCTGCAAAAAGTAGGGAGTACAAGAATATGTTTAGTACCGTGCATCGTCGTCATCAAAGTTGTATGTTGCAAAAAAACAATGTTATTTTGTAGGACGGAGGTAGTAAGTTCCACGTTTCACATATTTGAAAATAGACTGAATTCCAGTTTTTACTCCCTACTTTGATAATATTGACAATAATTACCCTCTACTTTGATATTTGAAAATGACGACGTGGCAAGCCACATGTACTTGATGCTCGGGACCCACATGTCAAATTGTTATTTGTACTTTGATATTTTTATCAGCAATTTCCCCCGTGTATGAATCTATCAATTTGCGCCATTTGGTCATATAAAAGTAATGTGTTGCGGCACTTTTACAAAAATTCTGTTGTGCGTCATTTATCATGTTATGGTGATCGACTGGTTGAAACCATGGGTCCTAGCTTCGGTCATCGGCTTCCCAGCACTCCAACTAAGAGCTTGGCAAGTGTTGTGAATAGCGACAAGGTGCGTGCCTAGAAGCGGCGGCGGCGTGCCGGCTTGGTTTCACGTTCGATGGGCCCAACATATTCAACACGGTGTTGGTGCCCTTTGGCGCATGCACCACCACACCATCCTCTCAGATATCCCATACAAGCTCGTCTGGTGTTGGACTGAGTCTGAAGTCTACAACGCCACTTCTCACTACTCCGCCATGTTTATTGGCTCGTTGTCGGACTTGCACTGGTGGCTAACTTGGAAAACTTGGGCGCCTCTGAACACCAAGATATTCATGTGGTTGGCTGCCCAAGTCCGGTGCTGGACCACGGAAAAGGGTCATGGGCCATGGCTTGCCTCATGCCAAGTGTTGCCTCCTTTGCGACCAGGAGCCAGAGAGCATGCAACAACTCCTGGTTGGATGCTCCTTCTCTCGCTAGCTATGGTACGAGTTCCTCGCATGGTGCCGTTCCACCATTGCTCCAACCCACCCAACGTCCTCTTCTTGGAGTGGTGGCTCGATGCCTTGGCCACGTCCCCTTCCTTCTATCGAAAAGGGCTCTCTTCCCTCTTCCTTCTGACGTCATGGAACCTACGGGAGCATCAGCATGGATGCGTTTTTGACGGTCTACAACCCTCCTTGAGCCATTTCCTATAGTTCATCAAGGACGAAGCTCGGCTATGGGCACAAGTAGGGGCTTTTGGCTTGGCCAACATCGTCAGGAGTAGTCAGCATGTCATACTTCGTATTCCTAACCCCCTTTCTCTCCACTTCATTTCTTTGAGACCTTATAACTTGTTCTACTCTTCTATCAATGAAAAGATACGCAAGCTTTGCTTTTTGGTGAAAAAAAGTAGACGATCCAAAAGTTTCCTCCTCCTCGCTGAGGTTTTTATACGGGATAAATAATAGGAATGGTCAGCATTTTTTCTATTAGTCCATGTGTATTAACCACAAAACCTTTGTTACTATGTAAACTTCGTAGCGCATGGTCAATGCTTTTGGACACACCATGATAGACAGTGGCACGACATTGCTTTTTCTTACATGGCATAGCCTTTTGTTAGAAAACTTACGATATGTCCATCAATTGTCTAGTACAAAGAACACCAGAAGTAAGAATTACATACATGTCCGTTGACCACCTAGCGACGACTACAAGCACTGGAGCGAGCCGAAGGTGCGCCGCCACCATTACCCCTTCCTCTTTGGAGTCGGGAAAACATTGTTGTAGTAAATAGTCGGAAAGTCGTCGTGTTAAGACCAGAACAGCAACCACCACCGTTGAAAAGAAGGCTAGATCGAAAGGATCCAACCTGCAGACACATAGACGTAGGCGAACAAGGACAGGATCCATCCACCAAAGACAAACATCAATTTTCGATTCTTGATTGATTCATCTTCACAGGAAAATTATAAAGGAAAGAACAAACAGAGCCTACATTTTTAAGGAAAACAATTTTTGTAGGGGAAAACAAACTTACCCTGTTAATTTTCGAGACACGCTTGAGAAATAGGTAGCGTAGCCGGCCCGTCAGCTGAGCAAACAAAAACGATTCGCTTCATGGCTCTGCCCCTATCCGAACCCAAAATTACAGCGAATCCGCCACCGAGCCCCCAACTCGCATCATCCTCTCTCGCCCCGCTCGCTTTGGCCCCTCTCCCCTCTCACGCTCGCTCGGCTCCTCTGTTAGGTTTTCCCCCACCCCACCCAAGCGCGCCGCCGGCTTTCTCCCTCCTCCAACTCCGCCCCACGCCCTCGCCGCCGGCTCTCTCCGCCGCCTCCGCAACGCCCCTAGCCGCTCGAGCCCGAGCCCTCCACGTCCCTCGCCGCCGTCCCCCGACTCCGCCCCGCCCTCGCCGCCAGACGCCGGTGAGTTCCTCAGCTCTCTCTTCTCGTCCCGTCTCCACCAACACTCTTCTCCACATCTCTCTGCCTCCTCTCCCGTGCGTTATCGCTCTAGTGTGAATTGCTAGTTTGGACTGGTGGCTGCCAGTGAAACAATTTTGTATGGTACTGGCACTGTCAATGCTTAGTATGGTTTTGTTGGTACAGCCAATGCTCCTGCTAGTGTGAATTGGCTGCTGCTACTAGTTCGGTTGCTTGATGTGCTTCTGTATGGTGTGTGGTAGATAGTGGCTATCGTGACATCAGATTAGCAATTCATCTTTGAGTCAGATTTTAGACTCTGGTTGACCTTTTGGATCAGTGTACTGTCTGTTGCAGTTCCGACTGCTGGAGATAGCACGTGTTCTATTTCCCTGCAATTGGTCTTTGCGTAAGTGAACAGGAGTAGAAGAGGCAAGCTGATAACCCTATTTATCAATTTTTTCCTTTTCAGTTTCAATCATGGCACGCCGAGGATTGATGGAGCAGGACCTAACCAAGCTTGATGTCACCAAGCTCCACCCGCTGTCACCCGAAGTCATCTCGCGCCAAGCGACCATCAACATTGGTACTGATACCATCCTTTTGGCAATGTTTAATGTCAAGTAGTAATCAGTGTGGAGAATTCATAGGCGTACAGCATTACAAGCTATGTGGATTGTCCCTCGTTAGCTAATGAGCTCTGCGCGTTTAGTGTGGTGCAATTCACTGTGGAATGGTTCCTATTTACTGTCATATGTTTGCTGGTGATGCTTATTTTACACATATTATTCAGACTGGAGTGTCTTTTGCATGATGCCCCTTATTTTTCTGATACATAGATAATTACATGTTGGAACCGTTATCTTTTCCTCTGATACATAGACAGTTACATGTTGGAACCATTATCTTTTCTCTTTATGCACCTGTTTAAGCATTTCCACCATACTGAAGTCTGACGTTGCTTTTTGGTTGCGCTTAATCCTTTTGTGAGTGCATGGGGGAAGCAATACGATTATTAAGATAATCTGATGGACCACATGTTACCTTAAGTGATGCACATGAAGGGTCTTTTATTTAAGACTAAATAAATATCTATGCAAAATCCACAGTTTTGGAAAATGTCATTGGAACTCTTAATACCTGGGGGCTTTGATGGAGCAAACTTTTCATTAGTATAACAAGTTACTTTGTTTGCAATTTTGATTTGTGAACCATCACTTGCTCTTGTTTGCTTTTTTATCTATATTTTTCTGTGGTATTTGGGTCATATCTGAATTTTGGGTGACTTTATGCGGGGGCATAATATTTACGATCTTCATGTTACACCTCAGGTACAATTGGTCATGTGGCCCATGGAAAGTCTACTGTTGTGAAAGCTATATCTGGAGTTCAGGTATCATTCATTCCGGTGGCCATATTTTCTTTCCAAGCCTTATCACATTGAGCAGTAGCTCTTCTGAGTTTGCCATACTACTCAAATATGCCATGCTTAGATTGCCTTTTGGTATTTGAACGAGTAAACTAACCTAGCACTTGCTAGGAATGCACTGCAGATTTCTTTAAACCTGATAAAAGTTTGGTCTTGGAATTACTATTAAAAATATAAGTGCTCTAGTTTCTTGGCTTGAGTAATGGCACTGTTGTAGTTCATGCTTCTTTGCCTTTGTTTTTTACAATAATTTCTAGAATGATTAGTAACTGATGAATGTTGATGTGCACATTCTTTTTCATATGGAATTTCTTTATTATTATTCTTGTTTTCTGATTTCTTTGTTTTGATTTGTAGACTGTTCGCTTCAAGAATGAGCTTGAACGTAACATCACTATCAAGCTGGGCTATGCTAATGCAAAAATATATAAATGCGAGGATGACAGATGTCCACGACCAATGTGTTACAAGTATGCTGAATTTCTTATCTTTTTTTACATGATTAGCTTCTATGACTATCAGCCTCTTCACAATTTAGAGCAAAGAACTTCAGGGGGCACTGTTCTGTACTCCTATAAATTATTAAACTTGTATGTCACATGATTGTTTTCTAGTGAATACAATGTAAAACTCATGATTGAAATCTCAAACTTGACCTTCAGAAATTAGTCAATGTGATTTACAAGGTTTTAAGCTCTTTTACATTATTTGACTTTTATTTCAATTATATAAAGGGCTTATGGAAGCGGAAAAGAAGATACTCCTGCCTGTGATGTTCCTGGGTTTGAAAACACCAGGATGAAGCTCCTGAGACATGTTTCCTTTGTTGATTGCCCGGTATGACGAAGCCCTACCCTTTTGCTGTCATGAATGTTCCCTTCTACAGATCTAGTACATGAATGCTTACACTGATCATTTCTTGCCGTACCCAAGTGATTAGTAACATTTTGCACCCTACAGTTTTATTTGCTGTCAATTATGATCGTGAGGTTTCCCTTGCATCACCATAGATGATAATGGCTGTTTACACTAATAAGTGCATTCCCAATTATTCAACTGAATTATTATATGAATTGGGAAGTCATCAGAGTTATCTGATCAATCATTAGATATTCTTTTCATTAGTTGAACTTGAATATGATATTACATAATTGTTTTATGTATTTACAATATCTACCTTGTTGAACAGGGCCATGACATTCTCATGGCTACAATGCTTAATGGAGCAGCTATCATGGATGGAGCCTTGCTTTTGATAGCAGCAAATGAAAGCTGCCCACAACCCCAGACATCCGAGCATCTTGCAGCTGTTGAAATCATGCGTCTCCAGCATCTCATAATTTTGCAGAATAAGATCGATCTTATCCAGGAAAGCGCAGCAATGAACCAGCATGAAGCAATCCAAAAATTTATCCAGGTCACTACTGTGTGTTATTGCCCGTGTTATAAATACATGTATTCCCTTTCATGGTTTGATCTTTTTTACTACCATCTGTGCAGGGCACTATAGCTGAAGGTGCTCCTGTGGTGCCAATATCTGCACAGCTGAAGTACAACATTGATGTGATCTGCGAATATATTATTAAGAAAATCCCCATTCCAGAAAGGAACTTCACTTCACCTCCCAACATGATTGTTATTCGCTCCTTTGATGTCAACAAGCCTGGTTCAGAGGTTGATGAAATTAGGGGTGGGGTAGCAGGTGGCAGCATCCTCAGGGTATGTATGCAGATCTCAGTCCTGGTACAGAATTCGATCATGAGAGCTCTGGCTGTAAACATAAACTGAATGTCGATTCTTATTACAGGGAGTCCTCAGGGTGAACCAGAATATTGAAGTTCGCCCTGGCATTGTCATGAAGGATGAGAGTGGCAACATCAAATGCACCCCAATCTATTCGAGGATCGTCTCGCTCTACGCAGAGCAGAATGAACTCCAATTTGCTGTGCCAGGAGGGCTTATCGGTGTGGGAACCACCATGGATCCAACTTTGACTCGTGCCGACAGGCTGGTTGGCCAGGTTCTAGGAGAAATCGGGTCACTTCCCGACGTATTCGTGGAGCTTGAGGTTTGTCGAATCTTTCTTGCTTAATGATTTTGGCCAAACAAGTGATAGCCGTTAATGACATCCTTGGACATTTCTCTGCAGATCAACTTCTTCCTTCTCCGAAGGCTGCTGGGTGTGAGAACGAAGGGTACAGAGAAGGCAGGGAAGGTCTCCAAGCTCACCAAGGGCGAGATCCTGATGCTTAACATTGGATCCATGTCCACCGGCGCCCGTGTGGTGGCCGTGAAGAACGATCTCGCCAAGCTCCAGCTCACCGCGCCCGTCTGCACTAGCAAAGGCGAGAAGGTGGCCCTGAGCCGCCGTGTCGAGAAGCACTGGCGCCTCATCGGATGGGGCCAGATCCAAGCTGGTGCGACGCTCGAAGTCCCACCATGCCCGCTCTGAAGCACACCCCCATCCGAGTGAAAAACCGCAGCTTGTGAAACAAGAGAGGCGAAATGTGGGAGGGCAGAGAGCTCCTAGGTACAATTTTTGTGAGATGGAGGAGAAAACATAACGAGTCTGAAAGTCTCATCTTTGCTGGATTTATCTACGCTACTAGTTTGCTTCTTTCTGTTTGTCGGAATTTAGGGTATGTTATACTTGCCATGTTATCGTGGTGGTTAGTAGGCGAGGAACCTGCTAGTTTGGTTCAGATTTACCTAATTATCTTGTCTATCACATTGACTCCATTATGCCTTGCGTTGAGAAGATTAAACCAAATTTTACTCGCTTTCTTTTTGTCTGCAATGCTGTTCCTTGCCAACATGCAGTATGCGATCGGAAACAACAGATTTTGTTTTAGAAAAGTTGGGCAACAGATTTTGTTTTGAGAAAGTTTGACTATAGGCGAACAAATACTGTATTCTTCCTGGAAAAAGAAAAGAAATTCCAGTTACCAGTCACCAGCACATGGTAACGTTTATTTCTTTCGAACAGAGAAGTAGCATCAGCTGCTAGGGTTCAAGTGCTGGTGCTTGCATTATTTCTGGATTTCTTTCGAACTTCAAACAGAGAAGTAGCATCAGCTGCTGGTGTTCTAAGTCCTGGTGCTTGCATTATTTCTGGATTTCTTTCGAACTTCAAACAGAGAAGTAGCATCAGCTCGCATTATTTCTGGCTTTATTTCAGGATTTCCGGCGATGCGTTCATAGAGATAGGGTGTGCAGGTGTGCATTCATAGGGGTAGGTTGTGCATTCATAGAGACGAGTGTATGCGAAAATGCATAGGAGCTCTCGGGTGCTACGCCCCCCTATATTCAAAAATAATTTAGTAATTCAAAAAAAGTAAAAAAATCCCTAAACTTTTTACGGAATCAAATATGACCAAGTATTGCACTCGTACAAAAAGATTAAACAGGGAATGACTTTTATTGTATCCGGGGTTAAAGATTTCTCAGAAAATGCTAGATACAAGCACTATTCATGCTATATTGTCGTCATAAATTTGTCTTATTTGCCCCGAAGTTAACGAGAATCATTCATTGGCCAAACTTTTTATATGAGTACAATACCTAGTCATATTTGGTTCAAAAATATATTCAGGATTTTTTTGACGTTTTTTTGAATTATTAAATTATTTTTGAATATAGGGGGGTGAAGCACCCGAGTGCTCCTAATCCGCTTCCCGAGTGTATGCACGTATGTATGAGCACTTGCGTCTGTACTGGTGTTCAAAAAAAATAAAAAAGAGAATGGTTGGAGCTGTCACCAAATCTTGCATGTGAAACGCAAGTGAATCTGGGATTCCGCGAATCATACGAATCCTCGACCATTCTCAGGATATATACACATCTAAGGGAAAGAAGAAGAAAAACAGAGCCCAACTGAATTTGCGAATCCTCCGCTGCTAGGGTCCAACCGCATCAGCTTCTGAAGAAGCAGATACCTAGATCCTCTATCTTAGCTCGACAGGCAAGAACCGGACTATATTTTACAGTCAAAGTACAGCACACCAAACATGGTATCTATCCAAGATGTCTACACTTACGAAAAACTGCAGGGCCACGGTGCTGAGCCCCAAATTTTAGTTGACACTGTTACAATCTGTCTTGAGACGCCTTACAGCTCATGAGCTTGGCATATTGCATCTTCAGGCGCCGCCACTGGGGTTCCAGTAGAAGTCGCCTTTTCCATCGGGGTAACCATATGGAAGATGAGGTCCATAGACAACGTTTTCATTCAGATATGACATCGGGTCCACCTGTGATGCATCTTCATAGGCATTCGAGGTACTGTCCTGATTGGGGATGTTGGGAGCCACTGTTTGGTAAGCGCTGGGGGCACTGGCCTGATTGGGGATGTTGAGGGGCACTGCTTCATAAGCATTTGAAGCACCCGCTTGATTGGTGGCCTTGAGAGCTGGATATGCATTCGCATTGGTGTCCTTTTGACTAGCCTTTGTCTTGCTCCTAGCACCCCGCTTGTTGTCCACCGGACTGTTTGCACTAAGCTTGACCATTTGCTGCTGGATTTCGTTGAGTGAACTGCTGCCCAGTTTTGATTTAACACTCCTTTTAGGATCAGACGCCTTGAACTCAAGCCGGTACAAGGCTAGAGTGTTAGAATCATTGATCTCATATTCGAAAAGGTGCCACTCATAGTTGCTGGATGGTTGTGGGTCCATGTAATAGGATTTCTTCAGGCCCCCAAAGTCCTTCATCACTTGCTTCCTTGATTCATGCCATCCACGGCCGTTGTAATCTGGCAACGACCTTTGCTTGCGGTTGCCGCTCTCAAATGCCCTTCTTGGTCTGTCAAAGAATAACCATTCCCTAAGAGATTCACCCTCAAGAAGAGAAAGATCAAAAAGTTCTGCAAAAACAACAGGGAACCAACAATTAGCACAAGAATTTGCTGATATCAATGTTCACCCAAAATGCTAACACTTAATAACCAAGCATACCATGTGCATTCCAAGGTGATTTTGACGTTGCAGCCCCTTCACAGACAGGAATACCAACATTTTTTCCTTGGACTTTTGCACAAAGAGCATCAAATAGGGGCCCATCTTTCAAATCAATACCCCTTGGCCGCATCACAGGCCTTGTCCCCAGAAGACCATCATCACTCAAAGCTAAACCAGCATGATACGGGTTGCAGTAGTCTTGACACTCTTCTGATCCTCGCACAGGTCGACCACAATCCCAGAGTGCACATTTTGGCCCCAAATATTGAGAAGGCGACGGGCCGACTGTTGTGAGCAAGTCTGACATGTGGAAAAAAACATCTCCAGTACTTTGCACAGAGTTATTTGCATCAGCATATGAATTATTAGAATGTTGCAGATCTAGTGGCAGATTGAACTGTTGATGTTCCGGCTGACCAGTCCCTTGCAGGTTATTGAGGCCATCTGGGTTTGACCCATGAAGAAAATCATCAATACTCAGTTCATGGTCTATATAGTACATCTGCAATCAAAGGTATGACAAAATCTCATTAAAGCTATGAGTAGAAAAAAAAACATGAAAAGTTAAGTTACAATAACCAGACCAAAAGTTACATACTGACAAGTGACAAGTAACAACAGCATACATGAACACATTGACGAGCACTTTGATTGATTCAACAATTTTGCAGGCACGCTTTGTAAAGAATAACAAAAAGGAGGACCACAAAAGCATTATCAAATGTACACGTGTTCATTACCATATGAAAAGGTACACAAGAGAAATCAAATAAAGGAAGAGAATTCAGAAACTAAAATTCAACAGGACCAGTTTGGAGCAGAAACTTAAAACCTTTAAACAACTACCGAATCTTGTTTCAAAGGAGATATAAAATCATCAAGCAAGGCCTCACCATCTAAACTTACGAAGGTCATCATTAATTCCAATTTATAATTGGGTTAACCAATGAATAAATTGTACTATTGTGACCTGTGCTTCTCAGATGGTTAGAAAAAATAATGCTGCAACACATTACTCGTAATAGAACAACCCATTTCTCTATGCTGCGATGGCATACTGAAGCGCCCCAGTCTCTTTGTCATTATCTCATACGAAGGTGTGGGACTATAGGGTTATTTTATAGTTTTGATTATTTATCAAGGTCAACTACGGACAATGCATACAAGCACTTGGCTTTTTCCAACAAAAGAAGTGGCCGACAAAACCAATAACAGGATCATAAGTAGTCCACACCAACAAAGAGTGCGACTGCTACCGAAACATATTGGTTCAGTTAAAAAATGAACAATTTTGTCACATGTACTCCGAGTACACATACATATAGTGATATAGAAGTAAAATCAATATAGTTTTTCAATAAGTGTATCTGCTAACACAAAATTACTCACCAAACCTCAATTTCTACACTACGATAATTTTTGCACACTACAAAGGATCACACAGCACATCAGAATGCTTCAGTCCATGCCGGAGCTAACTGGCAACTAGGCAAGGATTGACCCCCACTAACAGTACACATTTAGTCAGTAAGAAGGTCATACTAGTCGAACACACAATTTCATCCACATGACTGATGATGGCACACAAAAAAAATACCATTCCACTAAACCATTCAAAAAGGATCACGGTGAGGTACCTGATCACTGAACAATGCATTAGCAACATCGGCTACTTCTCCCTGCATTCCATGACCCATTGACTGCTGTGACGCGTCGGCGCCGCCATCCACAGTCCCCCCATGTACTTGCAGTCCGGGGTTGAGATTCTGATGACCATCCTGCCGGGAGGGCTGCATCGGCTGCGCCAGCTTGCTGGTGGCGTCGTCCTCCTCCTCAATCGCCAGCTGCAGCAGCCGCAGCGTCTCCGACGGCGGATCCGCGGCACCCTGGTTGTTCCCCAGCGAGTTCTGCAACGCGGCACGAGAACAAAAGTCAGAGACAGCAAACCCTGAACACGTAAGGGGAGGGAACAGGAAAGGCTAGGGTTTGGAGAGGCACCTGCAGGGAGGAGGCGGGGGAGGCGACGCTGAGCTCGGCGCGCCACTCGCGGAGCATCTGGTGGACCTGCTCCTCGAGGACGGCGGCGTCGGCGGAGCGGCTCTCCTTGCGGGCGGACTGGAGGCCGGAGAAGATCTCCTGGAGGTCGTCCACGCGGGTCTTGGCGCGGTCGCGGAACTGCTGGTGCCGCGTCGACGAGCGGGGACCCTTGCCCGCCGCGGAGCCGCCGCCGCCGCCGGTCGGATCGCCCGCCATCGGTGCCGATCAGGGCAGCGCTAGTGGTGCGGTTGCGGCGATTGGGAGTGGGGGATCGATTCGCCTTTGGAGTTGGCGATTGTTTTCTTTCTTTAATTTATTTTTACCATGTTATAGTTTTGGAAAATGTTTGGTCCTTTGAGGTTCTTCCTCCCTCACCCTCTCTCTTTCCTTCCGCACTGCATCATCATATTTTTTGAATAGAGCACAATCAAAGTCTTTCACATACACGAGCATACTCCCTGTGAACGCGCACACACAACGTGTTCACACACCCTATCCCTATAAGCACCTTCGAGAGATTGAGCCGGCATGAGATCTTGAGATTTCATGAAGTCATCATAAACGCCTCGCACTCGACGGGAACACCCCCTCCAACTGAAAGAACATCACCGCAAGCTTAAAATAAATCCAAAAATATTGCAACCACCAATGTTTGGTCTAGGACTTGAACCCTCGTACAAAGCATGTGCACAACTAAAATTGTTTTTCTTTAGTATTAGCATATATTGTGTTTATGTTTTTTTGGTTGTTTAGTAAAATGAGAATGACACTCCCGCGTGAATGAGTGTGTGGTAGCACTTGCGCTCGATCCATCCGGCACCATTTGCATCGGAGCACATCAACTTGAGTCAAGTTGACGCCATTTGCGGGATGGAATTCCACCTGAAAAGGTTTGTTTTGTAATCTGATGGTGTTTTAAATATAGGCACGACCATTTTTTTTATGGTGTTTTGGTTGGCAAAATGCTAGCTTGGACCCATTTTACAAATTGCAATAATTGTAAAATAGTGACTACGAAGAAGAAAGTCATAGATTAAGTTGTGAGAACATACTACAAAAAATATGTCAACTTGTGACCCTCACTATTGGCCGCTGAAAGGTCATAGTTTTTCATTTGCGACCTTTTTGTGACTAAAAACAGAAGGTCAAAAGCTGGCGGTCGTAAACTAAAATTAGCGACCTTCTCTGTGAGAAGGTCGTCGACGTTTACGACCAAAATAAAAGGTCGTTGAACCCATGACCTTCTGTTTTGGTCACTGACTGTCTGCACAGGCCACGTCGGATCCGATGTGGCAATCTGACGTGGCAAAATTGCGACCAATTGAAAAGGTCACTGACAAGATTCAACCCGGTCCGATTCGGTGTTTTACATGGGGCCGAGCCCATTAATTCAGCCTATTTGTGTTTTTTTTCATCAGTTTTTTGTTGGGTTCATGGGCCTGGCCCATTTTATTTTCTAGGATGTAGCCTTCTATAATTCATTTATTTTTTGGGACTCGGCCCTTTTACAATCCAGTCTATTTTGGGCCTCCACAACATGCATTTAGAAGGTTGACATCACAAGGGCAGATGGCTATTCCAGCTTACATCTCAGCATGTAGGTATGTATCCAAACCATTTCATTTCTTTCAATAGCCACAACAGTAGACAGTAGATACATTCAACAGAGACTGAATTAACATAGAAATGAAGCAACAAAGGGCAGACCGAGTACAGGAACTACAACTACATGGGACTACAGCTACCATTTCTATTTCTACACGCTTGCAAGAGATGGAGGGACTACCAAGGAGCTAAACTAACAGTGGCCGAGCTAAACTAACGGCGATCATCCATCATTAATCAGTGACAGTAGCAATGAGTGGCAGCGGCGACGTTCGAGAGACACCCTCCCCCTGTTGCTGCTTGGTGTGCCTGCTACTGCTTGGTTTGCTGCATCACTAGCCGCCCTGCACACAGCAAGAATTTTAGCTTTACATAAGGTTTACAAGAACAGGACCCTAATACATGAGATTGACATTCACAAGCTATTTGCATTTATATTCAGAACTGCGTCACACCATTTACATTACTAGTTATGTATTGGCATACTTATCTAAAAGAACATATATAGAAACATATGAATTTTATTTCTGAATACCATTACAGAAGTACTAAAAAAAGAAGAGCTCATTACACAAGAATCCAGGAAGAACACATCAATTCTGCGCCGGAGCGAGAGATGTGCAGGCAGATCAAATAGTAGATTCGAGCAAGAAGGATGTACTACCTGAAATGGGAAATGAGGAGGCCGATCCGACGAGTCCCACCCAAGCTGTGGATGGAGCAGTGGCAGCGGCTGCAGAAGGACTCGACGGACCAGACGTCGTCGTGGACTTGGTAGGTGACGATGACGTGGTAGTGGTGGAAGCCGCTGCCGGGGCCGACTGCGCCTGCGGCGTCCTCGTCGTCCTCCAAGGTGATGACGACGGTCGGGTCGGCGTTGAGCCGGTGGTCGTGGTTCCTGTAAAAACTACAGGAAACTTGATTACTTCTCAATACTGTGCAGTCACACTTTCAGAAAACATGTCTATGTACATCTCGACTCCATACAAACACTATGGAAGCAGACTGCTACAAAATGGGCAGCCTGGCCGCCTCATACAAACAAAGAGAGAAACATAACAGAAGTGCAGAAGTATGTATTACTAAGTAAATGTGTAGACAGTGGAGTGGAACATGCATATAAATTTCACTGGATATGATCACAGATTCATATGAGGTGTGCATATAAATTATACAGGATAGGACCACAAAATTGCACAACCACTAGGCCTACCAATCACTTCAACCCAAACTAAAAATAGCAGAACTACATGGGAAGTTATTTATGTTGTAATTTTACTAACAGGAGATCATACAAACCTACTCCAGTACTGATTTGTGTATATATAAGTCCCAAAGCCGGTCCAGTTTGAGAACATAAGATCTGAATTTGAACATTCTAAATCTCACAGTTAGTTGAGGCTAACTTTTTTAGATGTAATGTAACAATTGAGACATCAATGGGGCACAACTTAGTTAGCTACTAATGTTCAGCAAATTCAAAGATTGTATGTTCTAGCTAACAAAAATATAACACCATGCTTAGGAACTCGGAGCGAGAAAAAGTATGTGTCACTTAAGAGCTACCACAATTGATACTGGTCAAGGATAAAAACAGGTAGATATCATATAATTCTCATCAGGATCATACATTGAATTCATTAAAGTCTATAGATTCTTTTCTTAGATATTGAATTGGGAAATCACAAGAAAAGTAGATTAACCAATGTGTCCGGATAACACAAGAAGGCAAGCACTAGTAAACCTTGACTCTCGTGCCACTACATGTACATAACAAGTATTTGACACATTCCTGCAAGCATGCAAATACAGGCAGTATTATTTGTCTAATGAAATACATGACATATTATCCTCGCGTATACTCCAATCAAACACTTGACCGTGGCCAGAGCGAAACGAACAAAGGGAGAGACAAGTCATCACCTTGCAACAGGGGGACTCATACCCAGCCAAATCGAAACAAATTGAACCCGCGGCAGCAACTTCTATATAGAACATTTGCTCAAAACGATGCTCAAGAGGAAGACACACTTTATCAACATTGCATTCCAATCATATAGACCAAATTGCAAAAATAAGAGCAGTGGATAATTGTAGTCTAGATCACGCCACAAAAAAAACATCAAAATCATAGAACATATAGGTTGCATCATGATTCTAAGAAACAATGCGCTAGAGAAGTAGGCTTGCAATGCAAACTTTCTGCAAAGGGTTGCAAAACAAACTACCAATAGCCGCAAAAGTGTGTGAACTAAATAAATCCTAATAACAAACAGAGGGCACCAAGAAAGAAATAGAATAAACGTGTGAAGTAAATCCTACTGGCAACTACATGCCTACACACACAAAATTCAAAACTATAATTGAGGCGAGAGGGGAAAGATATGGGGGAAGTAAGTGTCGACGAAGGACTCGACCATCTCCCTCCGCTCCTCCTTAGTCTTCCTCACCCGTGGCTTATTCTCCTGTGCCTGCATGCAGCATCGCCCCATTCTTTTAGACAACCAGACAAGATGTGCACAAACTGCACAAATCAGATGCGGAGATTACTGAATATCTTAGACACTGCATCTTCAGGTCTGACAAGGCAGGGAGAGGGAGGGGGTTACCTACAGCTGCAGGGTGGGAGTTGGGCGAGGTCCATGGTGACCTTCCTTGCTTCCTTCCTCCCTGCTCGAGTGGTTTTCCAATCCAACACATCCTCCAGGCCTAGCTAGGGTTTTTTCTTCTTATCCTGCAGCAATGGAAAGGGAGGACCATGGCATCACCAACAGTACAGAACTGAGCAACAAACAAAAGCAGAAGCAAATCAAAATCGAAACGAATCAGGCACCTTGACGATGGAGCTCCATGGATGGCTTGGAGAAGGTCGGAGCAGAGGAGGCGCAGTAGGCACGGGATCTTCGAGCGCCCCGAGGGAGGAAGTAAGGAGGCGGTGGCGGGGCGACGCAGCCGATCTCCGTCGCTTCGCGTGGGTCCTGGCCGCCGGGTCGATCTGGGACTGGGAGAGAGGGTGCACGCGGTCGAAGGGCAGGAAGAAGAAGTCGGCGAGCAGCGGGTTGCTGCTGCTGTTGGCGTCCGCCATGGCGTCGGGGGCAGCGGTGGATTAGGTGGAGCGGGCTGGGGTGGCGGAAGGGGGGTGGTCAGGGCGGCGATGGCGGGGGTGGCGGAAGGGGCGTGTCGATCTGGATCGGAGGAGGCGTCGGCGCGTTGGATCCGCGAGGGTGGGGGTCTCCGAGCGGTGACAGTGTGTGGGGAACGCCGGAGGAGTGGGGTGGGGGCGGCGTCGCGTCGAGATCCAGAGGGAGGGAGTGGGGTTGGGGGCAGCGGCAGTGGATCCAGAAGGAGGAGTTGTGTGCGGCGGCGGTGGATCCAGAGGGAGGGAGAGGGTGAGAGCGCTAGGGTTCGCTGCGCGGGGAGAGAGAGGAGTGGTGTGTGGTGGGTTTTTTTAGGGGTAGCTCGTGGTGGGTGGGTGAGACCGTGAGGTGAGGGCCGTTGGATCCAGGAGGATCGGACGGTGATTTATCCATGATCCGCGTGAGAGGCCCCTGGACCAATCAGAACGCAGTATACATGTATGATATTTTGACCATTTAAATTGGTCGTAATTGACTAAAAGTAAGGTGCTAAATCATGTTATATATTTTATTATGACCTGAAAATTTGAAAAAAAAACTTCTTCTTGTGTCAGCAAATTTGACTATAGTTTTCAGGAATAATCACAAATTGAAATAAGACAAATATTTTTTTAAAGAGTTATGAGAAATGAGTTCTTTTAAATTATTTTTTCATTTTTCAAGTGTCCAAAATAAGTTCTTTTGTGAAGGACCTACCATATACTTGTTACAAATTTGGACCAAATTAATTTTTTAAAATATTAGGACATATTTAATGCATAATTGACAAAATGGTTGGGTGCCAAAAGATTCGATCCACCTCTGGTGAAAAAGATAAATTTCCGTCGATTCAGGAGGAAGCGGATCAAATTTGAACTGCAGCTGCCTCATAGTTTGCTCTTTATTTTTTCCAAAAATAATTTCTAGGAACATAAGTATCTATTTAATCAGAGAAACATCAAAAAATTTCCAAGATTCAACCACTAGCTAGGAACGGTCATTCCCGCCGTTTTGACCGCATTTTGAAACGGGCATAAAAAATTGAAAAAAAATCAAAAAAATTAGAAAACCTTCGCATTGTGTCATTATATGTGGCCAGGTTCCTAGGAAAAATAACAAACTTGTAATACGACAATTATTTTAAAAAAATGTTCTCAGAAACGAGCTATCATGTGTGGAGATCAATGGCTTTCAAGCCAAATGATCAATCTTATGGCCACATTCATGGCATAGTTTGTTCAAATGATCTCATATTGTGCACAAGGGTGCATATTGGAATGGCAAACAATGTTGACAAAGGGAGTTTTTATTTTTTGCATGAAAAAACCATTTTCCATTTTTTGAGTGCCCAAAATGAGTTTTTTGTGAAGGACCTACCATATATTTGTTGCAAAATTGGACCAAATCAATTTTCTAAAATACTAGGCCATATTTAATGCACAATTGACCAAATGGTTGGGTGTAAAAAGTTTTGATCCACATCTGGTGAAAAAGACAAATTCCGCCGATTCAGTTAGAAGCGGGTCAAATTTGAAATGCAGCTGCCTCATAGTTCCAAAAATAATTTATAGGTACATAAGTATCTATTTAATCAGAGAAACGTCAAAAGTTTTCCAAGATTCAACCACTAACTAGGAACGGTCAAGCCCGCCGTTTTGACCGCATTTTCAAACGGGCATAAAAAATTAAAAAAAAATAAAAAATTGGAAAACCTTCGCATTGTGTCATTATATGTGACCAAGTTTCCAGGAAAAATAATAAACTTGTAATACGGAAATTATTTATAAAAATTGTTCTCAGAAACGAGCTATCATGCGTGAAGATTCATGGCTTTCAAGCCAAATGATCAACCTTATGGCCACATTCATGGCATAGTTTGTTCAAATGATCTCATATTGTGCACAACGGTGCATCTTGGAATTCCAAACAATGTTGCCTAAGGTAGTTTTCATTTTCTTTGCACGAAAACTTAATTTTCCATTTTTTTGAGTGCCTGAAATGAGTTTTTTTAAAGGACCTACCATATATTTGTTGCAAAATTGGACCAAATAAATTTTCTAAAATAATAGGACATATATAATTCACAATTGACCAAATGGTTGAGTGTCAAAAGCTTTGATCCACCTCTCGTGAAAAAGACAAATTTTTGTCGATTTAGTAGGAAGCGGGTCAAATTTGAACTGCAGCTGCCTCATAGTTTGCTCTTTATTTTTTCCAAAAATAATTTATAGGTACATAAGTATCTATTTAATCATAGAAACGTTAAAATTTTTCCAAGATTCAACCACTAGCTAGGAACGGTCAAGCCCGTCGTTTTGACCGCATTTTCAAACAGGCATAAAAATTTAAAAAAATTGGAAAACCTTCGCATTGTGTCATTATATGTGACCAAGTTTCTAGGAAAAATAATAAACTTGTAATACGGAAATTATTTTTAAAATTTGTTCTCAGAAACGAGCTATCATGCGTGAAGATTCATGGCTTTCAAGCCAAATAATCAACCTTATGGCCACATTCATGGCATAGTTTGTTCAAATGATCTCATATTGTGCACAAAGGGTGCATCTTGGAATGGCAAACAATGTTGACAAAGGGAGTTTTTATTTTTTTGCATGAAAAAACCATTTTCCATTTGTTGAGTGCCCAAAATGAGTTTTTTTGTGAAGGACCTACCATATATTTGTTGCAAAATTGGACCTAATCAATTTTATAAAATACTAGGTCATATTTAATGCACAATTGACAAAATGGTTGAGTTTCAAAAGTTTTGATCCACCTCTGGTGAAAAAGACAAATTTCTGTCGATTCAGTAGGAAGCGGGTCAAATTTGAACTGCAGCTACCTTATTGTTTGCTCTTTATTTTTTTTCCAAAAATCATTTCTAGGTACATAAGTATCTATTTAATCAGAGAAACGTCAAAAGTTTTCCAAGATTCAACCACTAGCTAGGAACGGTCAAACCCGCCGTTTTGACCGCATTTTGAAATAGGCATAAAAAATTCAAAAAAATCAAAAAAATGGAAAACCTTCACATTGTGTCATTATATGTTACCAAGTTTCCAGGAAAAATAATAAACTTGTAATACGACAATTATTTTAAAAAGGTGTTCACAGAAATGAGCTATTATGCGTAAAAATTCATGGCTTTCAAGCCAAATGATCAATCTTATGGCCACATTCATGGCATAGTTTGTTCAAATGATCTCATATTGTGCACAAGGGTGCATCTTGGAATTCCAAACAATGTTGCCTAAGGGAGTTTTCATTTTCTTTGAACGGAAAATTCATTTTCCATTTTTTGAGTGCCCGAAATGAGTTTTTTTGTGAAGGACCTATCATATATTTGTTGCAAAATTGGAACTAATCAATTTAATAAAATACTAGGCCATATTTAATGCACAATTGAAAAATGGTTGGGTTTCTAAAGTTTTGATCCACCTCTGGTGAAAAAGACAAATTTCCGCTGATTTAGTATAAAGCGGGTCAAATTTGAACTGCAGCTACCTTATTGTTTGCTCTTTATTTTTTTCAAAAATCATTTCTAGTTACATAAGTATCTATTTAAGCATAAATACATGGTTTGGTGGCGACACGTCGATGTTTGGATGGTGGCCCAGGGCCCCAAATCCAAAACGCGTAAACTCGCATGCCCGCCGCGTGGTCACCGCGTGACCTTGGCGTTGACATGCGTTCTGGGAGGCCCAGACATGTCTAGTGGGTTGTGCACTCAACATGTAGGTGCTAGGAAGAAAATTACAACAGAAGAATCTCACGAGGAGACCGACCTATGCTCAAAGATGAATTAGCAGCCAAGTGTTTGATTAGCGGTACGGGAAATGCACATGGCCAATGGGCGTGAGTTTTGGCCGAGGATGATCATCTACTAAGAGGAATGTCTTCACAATTTTTCAGCTCAAAAGGAGTATCCTAGGTGGTACTTGCTTTGCAAAGTATCACACTGCACAAAAATATGAATGTTGAAGCTGGGCTCAAAATAATGAATGGATTGAGCTAAAATTTGGTGGAGGATGGTTATTTGGGCATAGGAAAGCACTGTATAAAATTGATACCATTTGGATATATAAAAAAGGCACTTCCTTCACAATGCTTCTAGGTGGACAAAAACTTTGGAAATTTTTCGAGGAAGATTTGCTAGGCAAATGGAGCTGAATTTTGTCATGAGGCAATGATTTGGATAGGAAAGAGTGCCCAGAAATTTCGAGGATAATCAAGAATATATAAATAGCGCTTCCTTCATAAAGTGCTGTTGTGAACAGAATAGGAAAATGAATATTGTTGAATTAGTTTTGAACTAGGCAGGGAAGGATTTTTACATATTTGACGAAGATATGACCCAAAGAATTTATGAGATTTTTTTGGGAATTTTTGGAATGACAGAAATATAGGTTACTTCACAACCTAGGGCAAAAACTGCCACATGGACATGACACATAGGCAAAACTGATGAGGTGGCGCCTAGTCATAGCAACCCACCACAATTTACAAGGTTATGACCATCTATATTGGTCATGATCAGCTAGAAATAAGGCAGCGGACCTGTGCTATCTGCTTTATGACCATTTTGTGTAAGGAAATCACAACCTTTCTGACCAAAATGGTCGTTATAGTTTAGGGTTTGGAGCCCCTCAAACAGCTTTTGACCAATTGGTCTCAAATGGTCATAGATCTATGACCAATTCTTCCAGGGTCACTGACCGAAGGTCACTAGTTGACATATTTCTTATAGTGACATCACACCTAGTCATAAAAGTGCACCCTTCAGCGTAAAATGGTTCAACCAAATGAAGAGGTCACCGACACATGTTTTGATCACATGAAAATCTGATTCATCTTCATCAAGAAAAACATAGATTCTACATCTTCTATGTAAGTGCTAGAGAAAGAGATGGTGACAAGGCACGAGTCTTGCAATCTTGCACTCATTGTTGTCATGCCAAAGCTCATGCAATGGAAAAATAGAGTGCATACAATCATGAACATACTGTAAGACTTGCTAAGAGCATCTCCATCTGTGCCTCCAGGAGCCTTTTTTAGCACCGGCAATCAAAAAATGTCCCAGCCACACCCTCGGGGGCTCGTTTTGCGCCGATTTGGCCAAAATTACAATCGGCGCACGCAAGGCAAACCCAAGGAGCCGGGGGCAGCTGGGGCGCTGGCGCTATATTTTAGTTGCAAAAGGCCCACTGCCAGCCTCTCTAATCTCTCTCCTTCCCTTTCCTGGCTAGGCCCACCACGTGCTTTACTGCATGCAAAAAAGACCAAGTTCTCTCCTCTCTCCCGCATGCCCACCGCCCCTGCTCCTCGCTCCGGCAATCCTGAACGCTCTTCACCAGCGAGCCGTCCTCCACGAAGCCCCTTCCCCACCGGCGAGCCGCCCTCCACCTCCTGGATGCACTGACGTCTACCTCACGTCTAGTGCGCGCGGCCGTCTGATACGTCTCCAACGTATCTATAATTTTTGATTGCTCCATGCTATGTTATCTACTGTTTTGGGCAATATTGGGCTTTATTATCCACTTTTATATTATTTTTGGGACTAACCTATTAACCGGAGACCCAGCCCAGAATTGCTGTTTTTTGCCTATTTCAGTGTTTCGAAGAAAAGGAATATTAAACGGAGTCGAAACGGAACGAAATCAATTGGAGAAGTTATTTTTGGAAGGAAAGCTACCGGATGGACTTGGACCCCACGCCAGGAGAGAAGGGTGGTGCCCACAAGGGTGGGGGCGTGCCCACCCCCCTAGGGCGCGCCCCGCTGCCTCGTGGGCCCCCCGAAGCTCCACCGACGTACTTCCTGCACCCATATATACTCACTGAAAGGATCGATATGGTTGACTAGAGGGGGGGGGGTGAATAGGCAACTAGCAATTTTTAACTTTTCTTTATCAAATTAAACTTTGCATCAAAGTAGGTTGTCTAGATGTGCAACTAGGTGAGCAACCTATATGATGCAATAACAACAAGCATACAAACAAGCAAGAGAAGTAACACTAAAGAGCTTGCACAAGTAAAGGTAAGAGATAACCAAGAGTGGATCCGGTGAAGACGAGGATGTGTTACCGAAGTTCCTTCCTTTTGAGGGGAAGTACGTCTCCGTTAGAGCGGTGTGGAGGCACAATGCTCCCCAAGAAGCCACTAGGGCCACCGTATTCTCCTCACGCCCTCACACAATGCGAGATGCCGTGATTCCACTATTGGTGCCCTTGAAGGCGGCGACCGAACCTTTACAAACAAGGTTGGGGCAATCTCCACAACTTAATCGGAGGCTCCCAACAAAACCACGAAGCTTCACCACAATGGACTATGGCTCCGTGGTGACCTCAACCGTCTAGGGTGCTCAAACACCCAAGAGTAACAAGATCCGCTAGGGATGAGTGGGGGAATCGAAAATCCCTTGGTGGAAGTGTAGATCAGGGCCTTCTCAACCACTCCCGAGCAAATCAACAAGTTTGATTGGCTAGAGAGATAGATCGGGCGAAAATGGAGCTTGGAGCATTTAATGGAGCTTGAGCATTAATGGAGATTGAAGGTAAAGAGGTAGGTCAAAGGGAAGAAGGGGACCCCCTTTTATAGTGGGGGCAACAATCCAACCGTTGCCCCCACCAACCAGCCCCGCACAGGGCGGTACTACCGCTAGGTCAGTGGTATTGCCGCTCCAGCCAGCGGTACTGCCGCGCAGAGAAGACTAGTAGGGAATAGGACCCAACGCGGTACTACTGCGGTGGTAAGGGCGGTACTACCGCTCCTGAAACGGTACTACCGCCTCTACAACCGCAACTAGTGCCGCAAAACCCGACACGAGAAAAAGAGCCCTCGAGTCGAGGCGGTAGGAGCCAGACAGCCCAACGGTACTATGGCAGCGGGGTCACGGGCGGTACTACCGCTGCGGAGCGGAACTGCCGCTTGTGACCCTTCGGCCGTACTACCGCTGGTAGTGTGGTACTACCACTGGGACACAGAAGAGAGAGAGGATCTCTACAAAGAGGCTGAGGACGAGGCGGTGGTGCCAGGCACCCCAGCGGTACTACTGCTGTGGAGTCACGGGCGGTACTACCGCTGCGGAGCGGCACTGCCGCTTGTGGCTCCTCAGCGGTACTACCGCTGGGTTGCGCGGTACTACCGCTGGGACCCAGACAGGACAAAGAAAAGAGGAGAGATCTCTTCAATGGAATGGAAGAGCTTGGAGGGTGAGAAGCTGATGTGTACGTGTTGATTCCACCCATGCAATACCCCAGCGGACCCCCTCTTGATAGTACGGTGCCCTCTACGCAACTAGTCCACCGAGAGAGAAACGAAAGAGCTACACTGTCTTGAAAGACACTCCGAAGGGAAGAAAACGTCTCGTGCCAGGGATGAATCTGTGAACTACTCAAAGCACATGATTAGTCCGCAAACATGTTGTCATCAATCACCAAAACTACCTTGAGAGAGATATGCCGTAACAATCTCCCCCTTTTTGGTGGATTGATGACAACTAGGGATTTGCACAAGGAAAAGATATAAACGTAAGAAAACTAAGAACTACAAAATATAGACGGGCTCCCCTAGAATGTGTGCGCCTAGAAAGAGGAGCAAAAGGAAAGCAAGACACACACATCCGGATCAACACTCCCCCTATATTTTATAGTCCAACAAACCTAAGCATAAGATATATGAGAGAAGAGTATATAACAGGACAAGCATGCAACTCATAATATACTACAGTACTGAATAGACATAAGTAATAAGGTAGCGATAGGGAGCATATGTCTCACACCATATGTCTAGAACTTAGGTCTCACGGGCACCAAACCAAACCAAACAAAGACACGAAGAGAACACACAAGAAAACACAAGATGACAAGATGACAAACTCAAAGCTCGGCAACACAAATCCCTACACTCTCTCCCCCTTTGGCAGTGAGACACCAAAAAGGGAAAAAGAGCGACGCTACAACTCCAGGTGATGGCAAGCTGAGGATCTCGAACATCATATCTCAGCGTGATCGTCTGCATCTCCGTCGTTGGTCGAAAACTGCTCGGCGTCGGAGTCGGTCCAAGGGCAATGCTGATGAATCCACTCCTCCTCTTCAGTGATCTGACCCTCAGATCCATTGGCAACTGTCGCTCCCATCTGACGCATGAGCTCCTTGTGGCGCACCCTAGCATGCTTCTCCGCCACATGAGTCATGTACTGACCATGAGACTCCATGCAGAAAAGCTTCTTCAACTTGTGTTTAAGCTTCTTCGCCCACGAGGGTTCAGTGCTAGAGGGCCCAAGATCCTTCTCGTGATCATCAGTGGCTGCCCCGCCCTCGGTCTCCTTGGCAGCAGCAGCAGCAGCAGCAGACGGACCCCCGGATTGAGGTGCTGGGGTGACCCAATTGTCCTTCTTCCTCAGACGCTTGATCTCATGGGAAACCAAGTCTCTATTTTCCAGAAACACTCTGGGATAGATCTATGCCCAGGCCCTCTCAATGAGCCTCATGATGAATGGACCATATATCGGGCACTTGCGCTCAGACACGGCAGAGAGAAGTTCAGATCACATGGCATGAGAAATATCCAGGCTCTCTCCAGTGTTTGCTTCCTTCTCATGCTGACAGAAAAGGAGCATGTCCACGAGGTAAGAGTGGACCATATCCAGATTCCCGATCCGAGGGAAGAGAGTCTCACGGAAGATGCGATGAAGAATGTCCAGATACGGAGACAGCTCATAGGTTTTCTTCTTAGTCACTGGGTGAACTTTCACAGTGCAGTAGGGCCAAAGGGCTTGCTTGTGGGTGGACGTAGCATTGCGGTGAGGGCGGAAACCGACTGGAGTCTCAAGCCCATGATCCACCACATCAAGTAACTCCATGAAAGCCTTCCACTTGACGGAAAGCAGCTTGCCATTGGTCATCCATGTCAGAGTTCTGTCGACATCCGTCCCAAGATGAACGGTGGCAAAGAATTGAGCCACCAAATCTGCATCGAGATCCTTGTTGAATTGCATGATCCCGAGAATGTTCAGCTGAGTGCACATCTGAAGGGCTTCGCCAAAGTACTCCAGGTCCTTCTCCATAGCATCCGTGTCAATGGAGTGAACATCAACAAAGAGATTCTTCTTGGCCTTGATCACATCAAAATAGATGGCAAACTGAAATCGGTTCCAGAACGGGCGGTTGACCAAAGTGGGTTCTTGGTCCACCTCATAGGGATTGCGGCGACGCCTTTCCCAAAACTCCTTGTTGGTCATCTCAGTCACAGTCTTCCCCTTTGGCTTGGTGGCGGATCTCTTCGAGTGCTGAGGAGGTGGAGGAACACTTGCTGGAGGCGGTTGGGTGCTAGAGGAACCACCGGCTGGCTCAGAGTTGCGGTAGCGTTTTGATGTTGCACGCCCGGGGTTGATACGGCGAGCTTGATGCTCAGGATGTTAATCACCTGGAGCCAAACACAAGAACACACAAAACAACCGGAAAGAATGAGCATAAGCCAACAAACACAACAAAAGGATCAAAGAAAAGGCAGGAATATGATGGAGCTTGGCAGGCAGCGGTAGTACCGTGACATGCTCGCGGTAGTACCGCCCAAGCGGTAGTACTGCTCCAAAGAGAGCGGTAGTACCGCTCGAGACGGGGAAACAGCAGTTTCTTGCTACCGTGGTCAGATCCGGCACTACCGGCCTGCCAAGTTCAAAAATATTCCTACCAAACTCTAATCATGATAGTCTAGTTGCCTTCTCCAACCTACTCAAGCCTAAATTTAGCCAAAAATCTAGAGATGCAACCACCATTGCCCCTAAGAACAAGATCTGAAAAACGAGACAAAAGGAGAGAAGGAACGGGGGCAATACCGACATCCATGGCAAGAGAACGAGGTGGGGATCGACTCCACCGAAGGAAATGGAGAGGGATTCCCCAGAGACGGAGATCCGCCGGAGCCCTCCCGCGGCGAGAGGAGGCTGGAGATAGGAAGAGGAAAGAGGGGGCAAAGCGAATGGGTATGGGGGAGAAGAAACCTCCCTTGCCCCGATATAACCCCCTGGTCCCGTCCCTCAGCGGTAGTACCGCGCACCACCAGCGGTAGTACCGCCTAGTACGCCACGGCAACCAAACAACACGGCCTAGCTCGAGGAAAAACAAAACGGCAAGAAAAGAGAGCACACCAGCAAACGACCAAGACACACCTCTTCAAGAGAGGGCGGTGGCCGAGGCCACCTATGTTTGAGTCAAGAGGTATGGCGCTGCGAAGATTTTAACCTTGAGCCCATGACCAAACCTCGTCTTTGAAACACAACTACCATCAAACAATGGCTAAAGAGAAATACTTGATCAATTTATGCATAATGGGGGAGGGAGAGTTCATTGAGAGAACAACACTCCCCCTATGCCCATGCCTACACCTAAACTAGACAGCAAATTGAGCGTGGTGGGGTGTGCAAGGGTTCAAGCCACATTGCTCGAATCAATGATATTTAGCTCATGCCTTAACTCGCGAAATATTGCTTCATCCAAGGGCTTCGTGAAAATATCTGCAAGGTTGTCATGAGTGTTGACATAGTTGAGCTCAATCTCTCCTCGCCTAATGTGATCCCGGATGAAGTGATACCGAATCTCAATATGCTTCGTCTTGAAGTGTTGCACCGGGTTGAGAGAGATCTTGATGGCACTTTCATTGTCACACCAAAGAGGCACTTTGTCACAAGTGACACCGCAATCCTTTAAAGTTTGCCTCATCCATAGGAGTTGTGCACAACAACTACCGGCTGCTACATACTCCGCCACGGTGGACGAGAGAGACACACAACTTTGCTTTTTGGAAGACCAACTTACCAAAGAGCAACCAAGGAATTGGCACCCTCCGGAAGTGGACTTCCTATCCACTTTGTCTCCCTCCCAATCGGAATCTGAGTACCCTACAAGCTTGAAGTTTGATCCTCTTGGGTACCATAAGCCAAAGTTTGGGGTATGAGCCAAATATCGAAAGATTCGTTTGACCGCCACATAGTGACTTTCCTTAGGTGCGGCTTGAAACCGTGCACAAATTCCCACACTCAACATGATGTCCGGTCTAGATGCACAAAGGTAAAGCAAGGATCCAATCATGGAGCGATATACCTTTTGATCCACCACTTTACCATTGGGATCTAAGTCAAGTTGGCACTTGGTGGGCATTGGAGTGGAAGCCGGCTTGACGTCACTTATCTTGAATCTCTTGAGCATGTCTTGAGTGTATTTGGATTGCTTGATGAAGGTTCCTTATCTTCTTTGCTTCACTTCGAACCCTAGAAAGAACTTCAACTCTCCCATGGAGGACATCTCAAACTTTGAGGTCATGAGAGCGACAAATTCCTCATTGAAAGCTTTGTTAGGAGAACCAAAGATAATATCATCAACATATAATTGGCACACAAACAACTCCCCTTTGACCTTCTTAGTAAAAAGAGTGGGGTCGATTAGCCCAACTTCAAAACCACGGTCTTGTAATAACTCGGTAAGGTGGTCATACCACGCACGTGGGGCTTGTTTAAGGCCATAGAGTGCCTTATCGAGTTGATACACATGATCGGGAAAGTAGGGATCCTCGAACTCGGGGGGTTGCTTGACGTAAACCAATTCATTAATAGGACCATTAAGAAAAGCACTCTTCACATCCATTTGTTGTAACTTGAAGTTATGATGAGAAGCATATGCAATCAACATGCGAATGGATTCAAGACGAGCAACGGGAGCAAAGGTTTCACCGTAGTCGATACCCTCGACTTGGGAGTAGCCTTGTGCTACCAAACGAGCCTTGTTGCGAATGATAATCCCATGGGCATCTTGCTTGTTCTTAAATATCCACTTGGTTCCTATGACATTGTGATTCCCGGTCGGTCTTGGCACCAATCTCCACACTTTGTTGCGCTCGAAGTTGTTGAGTTCTTCATGCATGGCATTGAGCCAATCCGGATCTTCTAGCGCCTCATAGACCTTGTGGGGTTCCACACAAGAGACAAACGCATGATGCTCACAATAATTTGCTAATTGTCTACGAGTGCTTACCCCCTTTCTTAAGCTTCCAAGCACATTCTTCATGAGATGATCCTTGGTGGAGTGCTTGGACGCAACCTTGGCGGCACGACGCTCTAATTCCTCCTCGGGGGTGAGACGAGGAGTGGTCACTTGATCATCTTGAGCGTTGTCTTGGGCTTGTTCTTGTTCTTGAACTTGCTCGGAGGAGAGAACTTGGCCTTGGGCATCACTTGATGTGTCAACACCGTCTTGAGCGTGATCTTGCCCTTGGTGATGTTCTTGAGGATGAGGGCCTTCATGTTGTTCTTCGGAAGCGTGTGGGCCTTGGGTTGGTGATGGCTCCACATGAGTGGAGCTTTGTCCTTCTCCTTCGGCCACAAGGGGTTCCTTAATGGGTAGGATAAAGCCAACACCCATTCTTCTTATGGCTTGGGGAGGAATTTCATCACCTACATCACAAGTGCCACTTTGCTCCACTTGGGAGCCGTTATTCTCATCAAACTCCATGTTACACGTCTCCTCAATAAGTCCCGTGGATTTATTGAGGACACGGTAAGCATGAGAGTTTGTAGCATAACCAACAAATATGCCCTCATAAGCTCTAGCCTCAAATTTAGACAACCGAACACCTTTCTTGAGAATGAAACACTTACACCTGAATACCCAGAAGTACTTGAGGTTGGGCTTGTTACCGGTGAGTATCTCATATGGAGTCTTGTTCAAGCCCTTGCAGAGGTAGAGCCGATTGGATGCATGACACGCGGTGTTGATGGCTTCGGCCCAAAAGTTGTACGGAGACTTGAACTCCACCATCATGGTCCTTGCCGCATCCATCAACGCCCGGTTCTTCCTGTCCGCAACACCGTTTTGTTGAGGGGTGTAGGGTGCGGAATATTGATGCTTGATTCCCTCATCACTAATAAACTCATCCAAGGTGTAGTTCTTGAACTCGGTGCGTTCTTGAACTCGGTGCCGTTGTCACTTCTTATTGTCAAGATCTTTGCATTGTGTTGACGTTGTGCTTCATTTGCAAAGTCAATGACGGTTTGTTGGGTCTCGCTCTTCCTCTTGAAGAAATACACCCACGTGTACCTTGAGTAGTCATCCACAATCACCAAGCAATACTTCCTACCTCCAAGACTATCGAAGGATGGAGGCCCAAAGAGATCCATGTGAAGGAGCTCCAAAGGCCTCTTTGAATAAATGATAGTCGTGGGAGGGTGAGCCTTCTCATGTAGCTTTCCTTCGATACAAGCACCGCAAGCACGATATTTAGCAAAGCTAACATTCGTTAGTCCACGGACATGGTCCCCCTTGAGGAGACTTTGCAAAGATCTCATATTGACATGGGCTAAACGGCGATGCCAAAGCCATCCCACATCAACTTTAGCCATTAGGCACATCGCGGTCTTAGTGGGTCGCTCCGAAAAGTTAATCACATATAGACCGTTCTCGACATGCCCAACAAAGGCTACTTTAAGAGTCTTGCTCCACAAGAGGGCCACGGTATCGATATCAAAGAAAGTGGCAAAGCCCATGATTGCAAGTTGACGAAAGGAAAGTAAATTGTATGCAAGGGACTCAACAAGCATGACCTTCTCTATCGTGAGATCATGAGAGATGACCACCTTGCCAAGTCCCAATACCTTAGAAGATGAGGCGTCACCCCACTCGATATTGGTGGGCATATATGGAACCTTGTGCACGTCCACCACCAAGTCCTTGCTTCCGGTCATATGATTTGTAGCTCCGCTATCAAGCAACCATGATCCCCCACCGGAAGCAAACACCTACAAGAGATCAATGCTTGGTTTTAGGTACCCATTTTGTGATGGGTCCTTTGATGTTAGTAACAAGGGTCTTTGGAACCCAAATAGACCATTCAATGTATTCATGAAGAGAACCAACAAATTTGGCATAAACATGCCCATCACTAGCACGGCATAACACATAAGAAGGATTAAAATCGCCGGCTTTGTTGGGAGGGGTGACATTGCCCTTCTTGACATTGCCACCCTTTGCATTGTTCTTCTTCTTCTCCTCGGAGGCACTCTCTCCCTCCTTCACAAAGGTTTGCATGAGAGGAGGAGGTCGTTTGGTCTTGTCATTCTTCTTCTTGTTCTTGGAGTCGGGCACATACCCAACCCCTTCCTTGGCCACAACTCCCTTTTGGTTGATCAAGAGATCGTTGAGGTTCTTCTTGCCTTGTATGCAAGTCGCAAGACCTCTCTCAAGTTGCCCCTTTAGCTTAGCGTTCTCCTCAACGAGATGCACATGCTCACAACATGGGTTAGTAGCATTTGCATTATCAATTAACATCATACGAGGGAAAGTGGCTTTTTCCTTGGTTAGCTTTACTTGAAGTTGATCATGAGACTCTTTGAGGCTAGCATGAGCACCCTTCAAGACCTTGTGAGCCTTGTCAAGTAGATCAAACTCCTCTTTGAGTCTAGCAAGATCAACCTCAAGTTCGGCCTTCTCGGAGTTTAGCACATGAGAAACTATGAGGACATGATCATAATCTTTCTTTAACTTAGCATGATCAACGTTGTGTGACTCCTCAAGAGCCAAACGAAGACCACACTCTTCCTCAAGAGCATTGGAAAGATCCGAAATCTCATCGGCATAGTCACGACTATGCCCTTCCATCTTAGTGATGGTGCCTTCGTGAGCCTCGATCATGTCATTGGCTTCACCAAGTTGTTCCAAGAGAGCAACAAAGTGCTTCTTGGATTTTCCCTTGAGTTTGCCCATAAAGGCCTCAAACTCATTAGCCTCCACATTACCTCCCTCAAGTTCATTAATGCTATCCGTCGGAGAAGGATGATTAATGATGGTAATTTTGATGTTGGGGGTTACCTTGTTGGTGGCTTTAGCCATGAGGCACTTGGCGGTGATGCTCTCATTGGGTGAGTCGAAGAGAGACACCCGTGAAGTCGTCACAATGGCAACGGAGGCCATGGCAACCGACTCATCACCTTCATCATCGTCATCATCCTCATTGTACTCTTCTTGTACCACCAATGCCTTGGGAGGAGTCTTCTTGGTGAAGTTGCTCTTGTTGGGGAACGACTTGGCCTTGTCCTTTCGGATGAGCTTGCCACCAATGTCTTCCCTCTTCTCATATGGGCACTCTGCAACAAAATGACTCACGTTGCTGCAATTGTAGCAAGTCCTTACACGTTGCTTGCTCTTCGTGCCACTTGAGTTGTTTTTGCTAAAGTTTGGCCTCGAGTTTTTCTTGCTCCAAAATTGCCTTGAAGCAAGTGCCATGTGTTCATGATACGCATACTTCGTATCTTCGGGGTTGCTCTCCTCTTCTTCTTCTTCTTCTTCTTCTTCTTCTTCTTCTTCTTCAACGGTGAGCTTGGCCTTCAATGTAAGGTTAGGCTTCTTTGCCCGTTGAGAACGGAGCACCGCATTGTCGACGGTCTTGTCCAAAATTTTCATGGCCACAAACTCATCCAACACTTCGCTTGAGGTCAAAGTGTGGAAGTCCGGTCTTTGACGAATGACGGAGGACATGGCCTTGTGGTAGGGCATCATTGCCTTGAGGAATTTGCGCTTGATCCAATTGTCATCCGTGTCCTTGCTCCCGTGATCTTGTAGTGAGACCGCGAGTTTGGTTACTCTCTGATAAAGCTCACGAGGTTCTTCATCTTCTTTCATAGCAAACTCATCGGCCTCATCTTGCACCACTTCATAGTTGGAGCGTTGAATGCTTGCGCTTCCCCGGTAGAGAGAGACAACACAATGCCATGCATCTTTGGCCAAGGCGAAGGGACGAAGATGAGGTAGGTCTTCGGGTGGAATTGCATCTTGAATGATGAAGAGAGCATTCTCATTGAATTGATTATCCGCGGCTTCTCGAGGAGTGAAGTTGCTTGGATCATGCGGATAGAAACCTTCTTCAATGATTCTCCAAAGGTTAGTGTTCACATGATTTAAATGACATTTAAAGCGGTAAACCCAGGAATGAAAGTCCTCATTTTTCACAATCTTAGTGGGAGGACCGACATG
Source organism: Triticum urartu (assembly GCF_003073215.2). Lineage (NCBI taxonomy): Eukaryota > Viridiplantae > Streptophyta > Magnoliopsida > Poales > Poaceae > Triticum > Triticum urartu. Next base: position 522,600,527 of record NC_053022.1, on the reverse strand, counting down.
ATTCAAATGAGTAGAAGGAACTGGTCCACCATAAACAAGTGGTGGTTCCACATGAGCAAAGATGCCGGTGCCATTTTTACCACTAGAAGAAGGAGCCTTTTCACTACTAGCTTCCCCCTTGTTGGGGATAGCATCCATCACCTTATCGGTGGGGTCACCCACTTTCAATGGTGGGGTGGATAGTTTAAGCCCCTCAAGAAATTTAGTAAACATGCTTTCAACCTCGGTCGTCATGGAGGTCTTCAATGTCTCTAAGGCCACATTGAACTCCTCACGAGAGACCGAGGTTCCCCCATCGCTCGTAGACGAGATCGGATTCACACCGGAGTGTTCCTCCACACCGTCTACGGTATCAACCATACTCTTTAGACGGTAAAGTCCTTAATAAAGAGACGAGGCTCTGATACCAATTGAAAGGATCGATATGGTTGACTAGAGGGGGGGGGGGTGAACAGGCAACTACTAATTTTTAACTTTTCTTTATCAAATTAAACTTTGCATCAAAGTATGTTTTCTAGATGTGCAACTAGGTGAGCAACCTATATGATGCAATAACAACAAGCATACAAGCAAGCAAGAGAAGTAACACTAAAGAGCTTGCACAAGTAAAGGTAAGAGATAACCAAGAGTGGATCTGGTGAAGACGAGGATGTGTTACCGAAGTTCCTTCCTTTTGAGGGGAAGTACGTCTCCGTTAGAGCGGTATGGAGGCACAATGCTCCCCAAGAAGCCACTAGGGCCACCGTATTCTCCTCACGCCCTCACACAATGCGAGATGTCGTGATTCCACTATTGGTGCCCTTGAAGGCGGCGACCGAACCTTTACAAACAAGGCTGGGGCAATCTCCACAACTTAATCGGAGGCTCCCAACAAAATCACGAAGCTTCACCACAATGGACTATGGCTCCGTGGTGACCTCAACTGTCTAGGGTGCTCAAACACCCAAGAGTAACAAGATCCGCTAGGGATGAGTGGGGGAATCAAAAATCCCTTGGTGGAAGTGTAGATCGGGGCCTTCTCAACCACTCCCGAGCAAATCAACAAGTTTGATTGGCTAGAGAGATAGATCGGGTGAAAATGGATCTTGGAGCATTTAATGGAGCTTGAAGGTAAAGAGGTAGGTCAAAGGGAAGAAGGGGACCCCCTTTTACAGTGGGGGCAACAATCCAACCGTTGCCCCCACCAACCAGCCCCGCATAGGGTGGTACTACCGCTAAGAGGGGGTGGTACTACCGCTAGGTCAGCGGTACTGCCGCTCCAGCCAGCGGTACTGCCGCGCAGAGAAGACTAGTAGGGAATAGGACCCAACGCGGTACTACCGCGGTCGTGAGGGCGGTACTACCGCTCCTGAAACGGTACTACCGCCTCTACAACCGCAACTAGTGCCGCAAAACCCGACACGAGAAAAAGAGCCCTCGAGTCGAGGCGGTAGGAGCCAGACAGCCCAGCGGTACTATGGCAGCGGGGTCACGAGAGGTACTACCGTTGCGGAGCGGAACTGCCGCTTGTGACCCTTCGGTCGTACTACCGCTGGTAGTGCGGTACTACCGCTGGGACACAGAAGAGAGAGAGGATCTCTCCAAAGAGGCTGAGGACGAGGCGGTGGTTCCAGGCACCCCAGCGGTACTACTACTGTGGAGTCACGGGCGGTACTACCGCTGCGGAGCGGTACTGCCGCTTGTGGCTCCTCAGCGGTACTACCGCTGGGACCCAGACAGGACAAAGAAAAGAGGAGAGATCTCTTCAATGGAATGGAAGAGCTCGGAGGGTGAGAAGCTGATGTGTACGTGTTGATTCCACCCATGCAATACCCCAGCGGACCCCCTCTTGATAGTACGGTGCCCTCTACGCAACTAGTCCACTGAGAGAGAAACGAAAGAGCTACACCGTCTTGAAAGACACTCCAAAAGGAAGAAAACGTCTCGTGCCAGGGATGAATCTGTGAACTACTCAAAGCACATGATTAGTCCGCAAACATGTTGTCATCAATCACCAAAACTACCTTGAGAGAGATATGCCGTAACACTCACGTACCCTAGAACTTCTAGAACAGACAATAGATCGGGAGCTCCGCCGCCAGAAGCCTCCGTAGCCACCGAAAACCAATCTAGACCCGTTCCGGCACCCTGCCGGAGGGGGAATCCTTCTCCAGTGGCCATCTTCATCATCCCGGCGCTCTCCATGACGAGGAGGGAGTAGTTCTCCCTCGGGGCTGAGGGTATGTACCAGTAGCTATGTGTTTGATCTCTCTCTCTCTCTCTCTCTCGTGTTCTTGATTTGGCACGATCTTGATGTATCGCGAGCTTTGCTATTATAGTTGGATCTTATGTTTCTCCTCCCCCTCTACTCTCTTGTAATGAATTGAGTTTTCCCCTTGAAGTAATCTTATCGGATTGAGTCTTTAAAGATTTGAGAACACTTGATGTATGTCTTGTCGTGCGTATCTGTGGTGACAATGGGATACCACGTGATTCACTTGATGTATGTTTTGGTGATCAACTTGCGGGTTCCGCCCATGAACCTATGCATAGGGGTTGGCACACGTTTTCATCGTGATTCTCCGGTAGAACTTTGGGGCACTCTTTGAGGTCATTTGTGTTGGTTGAATAGATGAATTTGAGATTGTGTGATGCATATCGTATAATCATACCCACGGATACTTGAGGTGACATTGGAGTATCTAGGTGACATTAGTGTTTTGGTTGATGTGTGTCTTAAGGTGTTATTCTAGTATGAACTCTAGGGCTGTTTGTGACACCTATAGGAATAGCCCAACGGATTGATTGGAAAGAATAACTTTGAGGTGGTTTCGTACCCTACCATAATCTCTTCATTTGTTCTCTGCTATTAGTGACTTTGGAGTGACTCTTTGTTGCATGTTGAGGGATAGTTATGTGATCCAATTATGTTATTATTGTTGAGGGAACTTGCACTAGCGAAAGTATGAACCCTAGACCTTGTTTACTATCATTGCAATACCGTTTACGCTCACTTTTATCATTCGTTACCTTGCTATTTTTATAATTTCAGATTACAAATACTCATATCTACTATCCATACACCACTTGTATCACCATCTCTTCGCCGAATTAGTGCACCTATACAATTTACCATTGTATTTGGTGTGTTGGGGACACAAGAGACTCTTTGTTATTTGGTTGCAGGGTTGCTTGAGAGAGACCATCTTCATCCTATGCCTCCTACGGATTGATAAACCTTATGTCATCCACTTGAGGGAAATTTGCTACTATCCTACAAACCTCTGCACTTGGAGGCCCAACAATGTCTACAAGAAGAAGGTTGTGTAGTAGACATCACCGTCGCCTACCTCGAGGAGCGGAACCAGCACCATGGGGCGACGTTGCGGCATGAGGCGATGCCCTCGCCGCCACACGCGCCTCCCGCCCTGGTCCCCGCCCTCCCCGTGCTCTGAGCTGCCGCCACGCGTCCGCCTGGGTGGGGACACGGCTGGAAAAATCCCTCCCCCCACCCCCACCCCCACCCCCATTGGAAAAATTCCACCGGGGCAACCCAGGAGGCCGAAAAAGCGCCTCAAAATGTCTCTGGGGGGCACAATGGATGTAGATGCTCTAAGGAAGTGTGATAAACCGAGAGACCGGGATATATTTATGGCCATTGATTCCATGTGCAAGGAGTGCGAGTGCCGTGGAGATGCAACAGTGGTTGATTTTCCGGCGAGGAGACAACGTCCGTGCGGTACACACTGTATCAGTGTCCAAAATCTTAAAACACATGCTAAAGTACTTAGCAAACAAAGCTATTTAATTTTCCAGTAAACTATTATCATTTTGAATAAAAAAGTAAACTATTATCATTTTCCAATTTCAGGTACAAATAATGTATTACTGCAAGAGGGTGGGGTGTTCTGGAGCTCGGCCTCCATGGTCCATGGAGGCCAAATTTTGTGAATTTCTTTTTTCAAATTTTGAACTTCTCAGTTTCAAAAAACCTGAAAAAATTGTACAAGTATACAAGGATGTGAGTTCTATGTGTTTAAAATTCCAGGATGAAATACCTTGAAATGTGTTTGTGAAAAAATAATAATTCATGAACTTTGAGGATGAATAATGCGCCTACTAAAAAGCCTTGTATTTGTTTTTTCTGTAGCACTCATTTTAACATATTTCGTCCTGAAATTTTACTCACTTGTGCATTATGTCTCTAAGCATGTATGTATTTTCTAAAAAATTGAAACATGCAAATTTGATTTTTTTTATCATTTGAAATCCGGCCTTCATGGAGGCCGAGCTCCATTGACCATTTTTGTGCATGAAAGCAATACAATAGGTACTACATAACTGGCATCAGATTTTCTCATGTGATCCCAAACGATCTCAAAAATCTGATTACAACTGACAAGCCGTATTTGTGCCACCCATTTTATTTTCTCAAATATACCTATTGTTTTTCCTCAATTTTTTGTTTCTTGAGATGTTGTAACATGACGCTTTTGCAACAAAGCTTTTTCACAACAAGTATCTGCCAACTTCTCTCTCTCTAAAAAAACAAGTATCCGCCAACCATTCTAGAAACCCATACACGTACAGACCCAAATTTGAACCAACCACAAGTCCATTAGACTTAAGGAAAAATTCAAACACTTTCTTGCAATCCAATCAGATTCTCTCTTCAATTACTTTGTAAAACAAGGAGACAAGAACAAAGTTCCAAGAAATCATGATACCACTTTAGAGCTAATAATTTCATATCCCAAATAATCGTAGAGACAAATTAGATAAGGTGCGGCAACGCGCGCCATCAACGATCTAGTAGACAAAGAAAGTTGAGGTTGAATGCTAAGAATCAAAAGGTGAGACCAAATCACCAAAGAAAAAAAATACTTCCTCCGACTTCCCCGTCCCATAATATAAGAGGGTAACGCTCTTATATTATGGGACGAAGGGAGTACTCATTAAGCCTAACCACCCGAGAAAGCAAAAACAAGAAACTACAATTTGAAAACAATAGAACCATGCAAATGATCAAAGTATAAGAAGTTGGAGAAACCATTTGCAACATGTTCCCTTGTAGAGTTGTAGAGGTACGGATAAAAGATACACAAAGTAATATGCTTTTAAACAACCAAGTCAGCTCTCCCAAGTTTCAGAAGGTGAACCATCCATAGAAATGACTGAACCAAGATACCCAAGGAGCGTATTTCTTGACAATGAACCCTTGTTACCAATTTTAGGAGGACACCCACGTTATGAGTATGTAGGCATTGGAACTAAGCACACTTTGCTCAAGGTTTAGACATGGATATAGTCCCCATATAACTTTGACTACTTTGATGTGAATATGTCAGTAGAAAAATCTATTATACTAACTTACTTTATTAAGATGATTTTCATATGCCATTAGTTAAACATTAAAACTTTAACCACACCATCATCAGTAGGTATTTAGGGCAAGTTAGTAATTCCTTTTTGTTGAGTAGGTGAGAAGTTGTATTGTCGGAAAAATGTCAAAGTTGCACATATTTAATATCTCTCCGAGCCCTCCAAAATGTTGATATCACCAAAAAGTAAACATAAATACTCCCTCCATTTCAAAATATAAGGTGTATAACTTTTCATAAGGTCAAACATTTTATATCTGAGCAAGTTTATAGAAAAAAATCATCAATATCTACAATACCAAAAAACATTTTGTTATGAATCTAATAATAGAGATTTAGTATTGAGGATATTGATATTTTTTCCAATAGAGTTGGTCAAACACAAATATGCTTGACTTTTCAAAAATTTAATACACCTTATATTTTAGAACAAAGGGAGTAATGATTAATTAGAGAAATATATATTTTTAAAAGTAAACATAAATAATTATTAATTAGTGATATATTCATGTATTTCATTTTTAAATATAGGATAAAGAGTTGTATTGTCTGAAAATGAGAAATAAGTTCCAAAAAAACATACTATGAACTCAATTGTAATGTCATGTTTTAGTTGTGTGGACTTACATATGAAAATGGCTTTGTTATTATTTTTGTAAAAAAATCTGCTATCTATTTGTACAAAGATCTTTTTATCCTTGACATCTACTCTAGTTTTTTTTAGCAAAGCTCTGTTTTTCTAGTGGAATGATGAACCTGTGCTTTTTTCAGAAACATGGAGCTCTGTTTGTGCCATCGGCCCATTGTACGGCCTGCCTCATATAGTTGGACCGGCATGGGCCACACCACGAACCCCTCGAAAGACTGCTAAAAAGAAGGGAACTCCTATGTGACACATTCTGCGTCAACTAGTTGCGGCTTCGCACAGGGGCAGCTGACTGGTGGGCTTTGTGGGCCGCTTGGCGCGCGCGAACTGTTTTTGAACTGTTTCAAGCATTTCGTTGTTTCTGCTTCGCGAAGCTGTTCCACTGGTTGCTGTCCCTGCTGTTTTACACTGTTTCTACTGTTATAAAGTAAAGAATGGTTTCATTGTTTCTTCTGTTTCTTCTGTTTCTGCTGTTTCAACAATGGTAGTAAATTAAAGAATGGTATAGTTTCTACTGTTCCACTATTTCAACTGTCTCCCAAAGAAACATGAAACAGAAAAACCTTGAATTTACTAAACAATGGTTGCCGGTTCCATTTTATGAAACCAGGTGCTGGTTCCATTTATTACAAACCGGTACTTCTAAAACTATCATAAAAAGTGGTGAGCTTACAACTTGATGAAATTGACTGATAATAGTATCACCAAGGTGTCATGAAAGACTGAAAAAATGTACATGTCTTACTACTTGTATTCAATACTTTTTCAGCTGTTTTCGGACATTGTTTACAGCTGATGGTCTTGGAAGAAACTATCACTAGACCAGCAAGAGAAAAAAAGATTGCTCTATCGGTAAGGAAACTTTTTTGCCATGGAAGTATTCCTTGGAGTTGAATCTTGCAATGCACTTCCCTCGAAGGTGGCAGTATTAATGAGACCCTTGAGAATAGAAAGAAGAATTTGAAGAAACGTAAACGCGATTAGAAGAAATTAATTTCACTGTTTGGAATGAAAGAATAGGCTCTAAGAAAATAACATCTCTTTTGTTTCCATAGGAGAGAAAAAAATAGAGAACTTACATGTCGCTGCAGGAAAGAAGTTACTAACGGCAGTTGAATTTGATTGTCCTTGCATGTTACAATCTCAAACAGGAATTTTTGACGTAGAGCTTGTAAATCATCCTACCGTATTTTAGAAAAAGTGCAGTTTAATTCCTGATATGTTCCAAGTAATGAGCAAAAAACAGAAAAAATGTTTATAGCTTACATTAGAGAAACCCTGCAATTCAAGACCTTTGTACTTGCTAACATACTGCAGAATGAAAATTCCTGAGTCATACCTGTGAAATAAAATAGCACAATTAGTTCCATACTCAAGATGGAAATTATTGTGAATTTAAAATACTTCTAATCTATTTTTTTAGGAGAAAGAGCCAAAAATTTGCCCGTGGCTGGTACAAATATTGTAAAACTGGAGATTTCCATGGAAAACCCACCTGAAATTAACCTTGGGAGCTGGTACAAATCTTGATTCGAAATTACCTATGTCGAAAGAAGTAGAATTTCCATATGTAGCAGCAAACAAGACCTTGAAGTTGTAGATAACCACACTAATTGTTGGTAGAAATGTATCAGCACTGTAGTACGGGTTCATGATATCAAAAAATTTGGCTTTGAAGTTAGCAGTGATTAAAATCCACTGTTTTTCCTTGAATACGGGCATTTTTACCTAGGGAATTGTGGAAAGGAAAAATCTATTAGTCTAACCTCTTTCAACAAGAAAAATCAGTAAGAAACAGTTTGTACAAAAAGAACTTATCTTACCAAGGAAGCATTCAATAAACTGAAGCCAACATTACTTTCCTGTAAGATTAGTTTATTTGCAGGATCTGAATGATTTAGCATTGGGTTCATTAGCTTCTCCTGCAAGTTTGTTTCCCAGAAAATTATTGATAGTTAAGAAAAGGAAATGTCAATGGTGTGAAAATGAAAAGAGAGGAAAAGAATTTAAAAAATAGGCTGACCATGTCGTCAATGCTAACTATGTGCTCCACTATTTCACTGTTTGGTAGGAGGCCTTTTCTTCCTTGGTTCAGCTGGTCTTTGTTCTTTAGTTTTGAAAAATAGGCAACAACCCGAGGGTTTATCCAACCACCAGGCTTGAATGATAGAGTTATGGTTTTCTGATCCACCCAAACTCCTTCAATCTCAAATATTCTTTGGCTATTAATGGCAGAAGAATATCATCAAGAAAAGTGAAAATAAAACATGAGAAAAAAGCATTGATAGCATATATAAAATTGTTTATGTTCGAATCATGTACAACATATCACATAAAAATTCATATGCTTTTTGTACATACCTGAAAGTTAATTTGGGAAGTAGTCCAACCAATGTTTGGTAGAAATCATTCTCTATTCCATCTGAAAAGATGACCTGTTGCCCTGAATTTTTGGGTTCTTGAATGACTAGTGTCGCAGATTTGAAAGAATTGTTCACACATTGTTGCCAGGTTGAAGTTTCTGGTTTTGAAAACTTGCTGGAATGTGCTTCATGTTGTTCGAGTGCTTTAACTAGCAAAGAATCTTCAATAGGTGTGGCAATATTGTTTGGGAAGAGTTTTGGTGATAGGAAATCCATTATCCTTATTGGGCTCTCGGTTCCAGGAACATTGGGATTGGCATGACTATTGCAATGCATGCTATACTGATTTGCTGAGAGGGTGAACTGACTAGAGGAATGAGATGCAAATGGAACATTGTGAACTAAATCAATTGAATTGGTAATTGCATCAAATGAAGGAGAATCTGTGTCTTGATATTGAGTGACTGTACCAGCCTCTCCATTTGAATTGGCATGCATTGTATTGTTGAGAGTACTCTGAGATGCAACTACATTTTCATCAGGCAACAAGTCTTTATCCAGTTCAGCATCAATGAAATCTAGTTGAACAAAAAAAGTTAAAAGAACATTAAGAATAAGAAATCTTAACAACTCAGTTCATCTACATGTCTGAAAAAATTACTTTGGATAAAATGAAGTTTGTAAGAGAAATGACCTTCCAAATGCTCTCCTGGTAATAAGAATCTGAACAGTGGAAAGCAAATTTTTGTTTCTTCTACTCTTTGTTTTGGGGGTTTTGATTCAGACAAGAATCCTGTAGAAAAAATTTGTCATTACTTAATTCATGTTCTATTTGGGTACAGAGAAAAAACATGCTTAGAAGAGCTATGAAAGAAAAACTTACGATGCAACATTTCTGAAACATCAGTGGAAGGTGTTGTTTTTCGACTTGATGTCTTCACAAATAATTCCGGACAAGCAAGCTCTTCGAAAGATGGTAGATTACCATTAAAAGATAGAGAGAAATTAGAGCTGGTTATGTTCAGAGATTGAGTGAAATGATTGACCAATTGCTGAAGAATTTCATTGATGTTGACTTGTTTATCTTCATCAACGATTGTTGGGACAGTTAGCATTGGGAAGTTTGGAGGTGATTCTATAGCCAACAATTGTTTAGTCCTAGGAACTTTGAATGTGTTATCCGAAACTGATGATTTAAATTGCAGGTTTGGGCTGCTGGAAGATGTCGACGTCTTGAGCAATGAAGTATGCATGTCATCTACATAGGTCTTTAGAGTAGGTGCTGAGTCCGAATGATATTCGTGTAGAATTTCTGAGCTCGTATTTGAAGAATTATCTTGTCCTGTTGAAATGAGAGAGTACGCCTTGTTAAACAAACTTTAAAAAATGAGAAAGTCAGTTTGTTGTTGCTCTGAAAAAGATGAAAAGCAGCAAGAGAACTTACTTGTGTCATACTAATATCTGTGAATTTGGATTCAATATACTGCGATATCTCTTCAGGAAGTTCAATGAAAACAGAATCATTGAATGGAGTAGAGGAGATGTGTTTTATCTGTTGGGTAAGAAGAAGATGTTAAATATTTATGTAATGTTCCATTGCACTTTGAAGTAGTACCATAACTATAAAATGAAAATTAAAGACAGGGAATAGAACTACGTAATGTGCAAGAGTAATATCTATGAAGAACAAGGCCATACCGGTAGTCTGCCATATTCGTTTCTCTCGCCATGGAGCGCATCAAGTGCCATGTATGAATTAAGCATGTTTGCCGACCATAGTGGTAGTCTTGGTTCAATGCTTGGGAACTTCAATTCACTTATTATGAGGAACTCAAAATAGGATATCTGACATTTAAAACAAAATTCAGACAGATTTGGTAAAAAATGACAAGTGTGAATCAGAGACAAAAAATTGATTGGTGCATAGAAAAAGAAAAATTAAAGAAATTTTGTCGTGGGAAATGAGCTTACCACCATAAGTAATTTGCATCCTCCAGGAATGAACTTTTTGGTGCTTGCCTTGTTTAGTTTTGCTTTTTTGATTGAATAAACCATGTAGCTCAGACATAGCAGACACCAATCATATTGTGAAATACTGTCTATGTCAACTACTGCATTGTAGACAAACTTGGTAACAACTCCACTTGAATTAGGTGCAACAAACAGTGACAGTAGTATCAGAATGAAGATTAGGCAGTATTTATCTTCAGGAAGTTCATCATTGATAATTGAGAAAAGGTACTCAATAGTGGGTGAAGTTGTTCCTAACTCGTGCTTGATGAATTCATACGTTGCTTCTGATGGTTTCGTGATGACAGGAACTCCACCAATTGGCATACCAAAAATCTTGTGAATAGTTGAAGTTGTAATAGGGAATTTGAATCCATTTCCCATTTCAATGGAGCAAGAAGTAGTGTTGAAATGGTTTGAAAGCCACAGGTAAATGGAGTCAATATTGGACATGCTTGTTATTTGTAGGAATGTTTGAAACCCCATTCTACCTACACACTGTTTGTGTCTATCACTCATTTCAGATGCGAGCTTCAGAAATGATTTGACATGCTCAAATTGATTGCACTGCATGGAAAAAAATAAAGGAAGAAAGGAAAATATTAGAGGATTTGTTCAAAAAAATATGTCCCTTTTTCGTCATGAATCCTAGAGGTAGGCTGCAGAAAAGATCACAAGAGGGGCCAGTAATCTGCTAGCTATTCAACAGCTTATCAAGTCAAAATAGTGTCTCTATAAGTAGTTTGATTAAACAATGCAGACTTGTTCTTGGTAAGGAACGGCAAAGAAGAGTAAAGTTGGCTGGACAAGCATGTCTTGGAGCCACTACATGTTTTGTACAAAAATGTCAAAAAATTCTGAAAGTGGAAACAGATTTTTCAAGCTTTTACCAGCCTCCAGATAAAGAAAAAAACATCTGGTGACAAAAAAGAGAGTAAATATTCATGTTGAAACAACAATGCAAAGAACTACTGCTATTTGCTGAAGTTTTATATCATTGCACAATGGGTGTGGACATGGAAGATAGTTACTCATTGATTTGGGAAATGAAATGGGTACATAAAAAGCAAAACATAAATAGTAATTGTATTGCTAGAGAACTGAGCAAAACATATCAGAGAATGTTATAGAGCATATCTTCATTACCTTGGATCTTTTGCCTCCATGTACAATCTCTTCTGCTTCTCTTTTCTTAGAACATCCTTGTTCCATCTACAGTGAATAGAGTATCGTTAATTGTTCTAATGAAATTAAGTGGGGAGAAATTCAAAGTAGGAAAACATGGCAGTTGCTTCGGTGTGGAAGTGATACTATCTATCAGTATTGAAACACAAATTTCTAATATGCATTCATTGTAAGCACTGTGTTGAACTACTAACAAACTGCAGCTCATTGATCGCCCGACGACGATCGCACCAACAACCTTCAATTCCGCGACAGGAATAGTTAACAGTTTTCAGAGGCTATGAACACGAAACAGTTACCGCTGAGCTATCGTCTGATCAGTCCCGTCGTGATAACAACAATTCGACTGCAAATGGTAACCAGCATCTTCCTATGTCGCCGTCACCGTTGCCATCTACCAACGGAAGGTCTCCCGGACTGGAAAATCAAACCAGGACAGTGTAGTGAACTACTGGGTTGGTTGCAGCTGCACCATTGTTTTTCATTCATGCTTCCATCAATGCGTTGAGGGCCATCCCAAAATCATTTTTTGGTTCCCCATCGGAAAAAGATGCTGAAATTATCTTCTAATAAGCACTGTGTTGTAGGACTAGTATTACTGAAATTATCTTCTAATAAGCACTTGTTATAGTACTTCTAGGAATTAGTGAATGTAAGCAGGAAAAACATCTTAATTGGCATGAACAAAAAGTATTTCCACAAGGCTACTATTCCTGACATGTTCAAATCGAACTACATGGATGCTAAAATATTCCATGAGAACAAACCCTAGCCCATCAGAACACGCGTTGTAGTCAGTGTTGGAAATATGCCCTAGAGGCAATAATAAATTGGTTATTATTATATTTCCTTGTTCATGATAATCGTTTATTATCCATGCTATAATTGTATTGATAGGAAACTCAGATACATGTGTGGATACATAGACAACACCATGTCCCTAGTAAGCCTCTAGTTGACTAGCTCGTTGATCAATAGATGGTTACGGTTTCCTGACCATGGACATTGGATGTCGTTGATAACGGGATCACATCATTAGGAGAATCATGTGATGGACAAGACCCAATCCTAAGCATAGCACTAGATCGTGTAGTTCATATGCTATAGCTTTTCTAATGTCAAGTATCATTTCCTTAGACCATGAGATTGTGCAACTCCCGGATACCGTAGGAATGCTTTGGGTGTATCAAACGTCACAACGTAACTGGGTGACTATAAAGGTGCACTACAGGTATCTCCGAAAGTGTCTGTTGGGTTGGCACGAATCGAGACTGGGATTTGTCACTCCGTGTAAGCGGAGAGGTATCTCTGGGCCCACTCGGTAGGACATCATCATATGCGCAATGTGACCAAGGAGTTGATCACGGGATGATGTGTTACGGAACGAGTAAAGAGACTTGCCGGTAACGAGATTGAACTAGGTATTGGATACCGACGATCGAATCTCGGGCAAGTACAATACCGCTAGACAAAGGGAATTGTATACGGGATTGATTAAGTCCTTGACATCGTGGTTCATCCAATGAGAACATCGTGGAACATGTGGGAGCCATCATGGGTATCCAGATCCCGCTGTTGGTTATTGACCGGAGAGTCGTCTCGGTCATGTCTGCATGTCTCCCGAACCCGTAGGGTCTACACACTTAAGGTTCGGTGACGCTAGGGTTATAGAGATATTAGTATGCGGTAACCCGAATATTGTTCGGAGTCCCGGATGAGATCCCGGACATCACGAGGAGTTCCGGAATGGTCCGGAGGTAAAGAATTATATATAGGAAGTGCTATTTCGGCCATCGGGACAAGTTTCGGGGTCATCGGTATTGTACCGGGACCACCGGAAGGGTCCCGGGGGTCCACCGGGTGGGGCCACCTGCCCGGGGGGGGGCACATGGGCTGTAGGGGGTGTGCCTTGGCCTATATGGGCCAAGGGCACCAGCCCCAAGAGGCCCATGCGCCAAGAGAGAAAAAAAGGGGGAGAGTCTTACAAGGGGAAGGCACCTCCGAGGTGCCTTGGGGAGGATGGACTCCTCCCCACCCTTGGCCGCACCCTTCCTTGGAGGAAGGGGCAAGGGCTGCGCCTCCCCCTCTCCCTTGGCCCTATATATAGTGGGGAAAAAGGAGGAGCAAACCAATCTAAGGCCTGGCGCCTCCCTCTCCCTCCCGTGACACATCTTCCTCCTCCCGCAGCGCTTAGCGAAGCCCTGCTGGAATCCCGCTACTTCCACCACGCCGTCGTGCTGCTGGATCTCCATCAACCTCTCCCTCCTCCTTGCTGGATCAAGGCATGGGAGACGTCTCCCTTCCGTACGTGTGTTGAACGCGGAGGTGCTGTCCGTTCGGCACTAGGATCATCGGTGATTTGAATCACGACGAGTACGACTCCATCAACCCCGTTCTCTTGAACGCTTCCGCGCGCGATCTACAAGGGTATGTAGATGCACTCTCCTTCACCTCGTTGCTGGTTTCTCCATAGATAGATCTTGGTGATACGTAGGAAAATTTTGAATTTATGCTACGTTCCCCAACAGTCAGAGGCACCTAAAAAAGACAGCAGTAACAACCTATCTAAGTTGCAACCCTTGGAAGAAGATCTTAATCACGATGATACTTCCGCAAGATTGAAGAAAATATACACAGATGAAGAGGTTAGAGGCGAGTAGAACATAGGCAGGGCGGAAGGGAGAGGGGATGGAACCTTTTGCTTGGAGCCGATTCAGCCAACGGAGAAATACCGGTGAACAACACTTCAGATCTTAGGAGGGGCGACGGCGAGCAGAGGGGGGGAGAGAACAGAGAAGTGAAATGGGGAAAGTGTTCTAAGTGGACTGTCCCACTTGTCTGTTGCTGAACAGAAAATAAAGGAGGAAAAAAATCTGACCAGATAAGACCTGGGGGGTACGTGGCCCGATCTATTCCACCAAACCACGAGATAGGCGGCGGCGGCAGTGTAGCGGCTGCGCCGCCAGGGCACCTAAAATCCCGTTTCCACCGGCGGCCGTGCTCGAGCGCACAGGTAGTAGAATACCTCGCCCTCTCTTCTTGATCTTCTTCCTTTCCGTTCCTTAATTCTGTTGTACATTGAAGAAAGTTTGGTTGGGGGAAAAGGAGGAAGAAGTGGAAGAAAAATTACTTGAAGTTTCTAGTATAATAAGAGGTAGAATTGGTCAGTTAGTTGCTGTTGATCTGACGAACAAGTACTTAGTTTAACGACTAGCTAGAATTGGCCAGTCATTGAACCTTGATGATTACCTAGTTTAATGCTCTGAAGAATTTCCTGTGGCCTGAGTTGCAATTGTTGTTATGATTCAATTTCAACTAGATTTTTAAAAATTCATTGAATCAGTCCTTAAACTAGTGAAAAGTTATTCCAAGCACTGTCTTGCAGATGTTGTAGCGGCAATGTAATGCTAGTTCTCCCAAAAATTGCTAACATGTTTTAGAGAAGATACTCTGAAGCTGCACCGGCCGCTGCTATGTTTCCTGAAAAAATGTCACAAAAGAAAACAGTGCCAGCAGAGTAGAGAAGTGAAACACAGGACTAATAAACGCACGTAGATGATGCCGCCACCGAGCTCCAGTATGTTATGTGCATGATAAATCTGTAGGAATATAATGCCATTTTTTCAAACACATGAGGAAGACCAAAGAAATTGTCCAGTCATTGAAACTTGAGAATATCCGAGCTGTTTAGTTGAATCTAGTAATATGATTAATGATCCAACTATGTTTGCAAGGTTCTGCCTTAGTGGCATCTATTTATCTTCTACCTATTTATGTTGGACATATTCCAGCTAAGTTTCGTTTTACAAATACTTATCACCACATATACACAATATTTATAAAGTATTAATGTGTTACATAGTTTAATCCTCTGTTTCATTTTACTTCGCATATTTGCAAGTTTGACAAAGTTCACTGAAAATACATAATAAGCAGTATGTGTTGTCTTGTTTGTTGCAGCCTATGGTATCATCCAGATGGAAGGTGAAAGCAATTTTGTGCAATTTGCTAACCAGCAAGTAATCAGTAAGGAGAAAAAGATTACTAAGAAGGTTAGTCTCTACATTTCTTGTTTATAAAAATAGAAGTTGAGTGTGTTCATTGAAAAAGTTAGTGACTACAACACCAGGAAAAATTCAAAAGAGAGAATGTGTCATGTTTTCTTCTGGATGCAGAAACAAATTGAGAAAGGAACTGCATCCAATGGAAAAGAAGTGAAGAAGAGAAGGACCAACAATGAAAACAAACTGCTGGAACGTTCAGCGGGCAAATATGCTGCAGAACCTGCAAGTGTGGTGAGTGACTGTCCTTGATTCAATAATTGCTTTGCAGGGTTTCAGTTAAGATGACAAGATCTTTTAAATTACTATCACTTTTCTCTTAGGGGTGTCCTTTGATGGAAGAATTTGATCAGTTTGTTCAATATCAAAGTTTGAGGAAAGAAACTAAGGTTGGTTCTTTGAGATCTGTGATTTAAAATGCATTTCTTCGTTGCAAATGATATGCAGTACTAAACTTTAACACACTCAAAAATGGTGTCCAGGAACTGATTGAGAGTCAAGAAGCTGAAATGGGGTTCAATTTATTTGGTGGCATTGACAAAGAAGTAGAAGTAGCTGCACCAAACATGATCAGCGAACTTTTGCGAATGTCAAATAACAATGAACAGACTGTAAATACTTTCAAAGTGGGTAGTGTGATTATAATTGTAGCACATGTTTTTCTCAACCAAAAAGTGTGACAAGATCTTGAATACAGTTGTAGTGTTTGACAGAAAGTATATCTTCATTGTTTTTTGCAGTCAATGGGGAGAAATGATGATAACAACCACAATGCTTCTGAATCATCTTCAGCACTAGTGCTAAGTTTGAGCAAGCAGGTCAGTGTGAGAAAAAAAATGAAAACCTGCAAGTGCTTTTGTTTGCAAATATACTAAATTAAGAAGTGATATGAGTATTAAAATGTAAATAAATCTTTACAGGACAGTGTTGGTGAGAACATGAACATTGAACCTTTGACGACAACAGAAGAAGTGGAAAATATTTGCCGTGAGGTACGATTTTTGCATGCTTGGGAAAAAGAATAAAAATAGACTTTTCATATTTTAACTTTGTTTTGTAAAGATTCTTATTCTGATGTTGAATACTTGTGTTCCTTCCCTTTGCAGGTACTTTATTTGGCTCAGAATTCTGAATGTGATTACGAAGGAAATTCTGAGAGTGCAGATTCTGATGAAGAGACAATAGCTTGTGCGGGGAATGAAGAGTATGTGTTCCCTACACCAGATGAAGCAGACAATGGTAGTGTGCCAGAAATTGGTAAAGTCTTTACAACACTGGATGATGCTGCCCGATTTGTAAATGTTTATGCTCAGCTGAATGGTTTCGCAATGATAAAAGGAAGGAATTATAAGAATAGGAAGTTGTATTTCCAGTGCAATAAAAGTAGGAAAAGACCAAGTATCAACACTGGTTTGAGGAAAAGGAAAAGAAACATTATTGAAGGGACAAATTGTCCAATGAATATAACAATGAAGTTGGTGGATGACAAGTGGCATATCGCTTCAATGTGTCTTGAGCACAACCATGATCTAGCACGGTCTCCATCACTTACAAAATTTTTCTTAAGCCACAGAAACATGAACGAGGCAGAAATCATGTTGTCAAAATTGCTTCAAGAACACAGAGTGAAACCGAGAAGAATCATGAGCATATTCAGAAAGCTTTGTGGTGGCAAGCTGGGAAACATTACCTTTGATTAATTTGAAAAAGGGAGAACGGATGCGTAAAAAGGAGAACACAGATATTGAATGGACATTGTAGTATATTGAGAAGCTACAAATTGATACTCCTGGTTTCTGCTACAGGATGCAAAGAGATACAGACAACACGGTTCTCAGCTTGTTCTGGACAGATGCTCGTTCCCGATTGAACTACAGGTTGTTTGGTGAGATCATTTCATTTGACACCACTTATAGCACAAATAAGTATAACATGCCTTTTGCGCCTATAGTGGGAATTAATGGCCATGGAAGAACAATTGTGTTTGGTTGGGCGCTATTGCAAGATGAAACTTCAGATACTTTTGTGTGGCTGTTTGAAACTTTCATGGAGGTCATGCAGTGGAAAAAACCAGGAATAATATTGACTGACCAAGATGCAGGGATGAAAGCTGCTATTCCTCAAGTATTTCCAGATGCGTTACATAGGTTCTGTCTTTGCATATATTTAAAAATGTGCGGGAAAACATGAGTGCTTACATGGCTACAAGGGAAAAGATGGAAAAACATATGATGAAGTGTTTATTGCAGTCCATTACTGTTGAGGAATTTGAAGAAAGATGGGAGAAATTTGTGCTGAAGTATAACTGTGCTGAACATGCTCACATCAAAAGGATGTGGGAGAACCGGACCTTCTTTGTTCCAGCTTATTTTCGAGGCGTGTTTTGCCCTTTCATAAGGTCGACCAGCCGGAGTGAAAGCTTCAACTCAAATTTCAAGGACTACATCAAGAGGAAAGATACTATAGAGGCTTTCATGAAACAATATGTGCTGTTCCAAGAGAATGTTATTCACATAGAAAACCAGGACAGATTCTTGTCTAATGAGAAGACTCCTGTCTTTTGGAGTCATCAGCTTGTTGAACGGCATGCAACAGCAATATATACCAGAGGAATCTACTTGAAGTTTTTGACAGAATTAGTGAATTCAACAGCTTTTAAAGTTATAGAAATTGAGAAGGATAAAGTGTATGATTTGGAAAAACACATCAGGTATGAAAAACCAGAATTCACAAGAGAAATGTTCAGAGTCCATGTGGACCTTAGTACTGGTTCATTCAAATGTTTTTGTGGGAAGTTTGAGCGTGATGGTATTGTTTGTTGCCATATCCTCAGACTTTTTACGCAGTTTGACATTACCCATATTCCAGATAAGCTGATTGTTGATAGATGGACTATTTCCTTCAGAGAAAAAGAATTGGATAAGTGCAAGAAAGAAATGGTGCTGCTTACAGGTGAAGATCAGTCACACAATGCAGTCAGATATGCTATTCTGATGAGTAAAGTTGGTGAAGCTTGCTCAGACATCAGCAAAGATTCTGAACTTAGCAAAGAACTTTTGGATGCTGTTGCTCAAATTCATACGAAGTACTTGCAAGGGAAGAAACAGCAAGAAGAATTGCAGTCTGAAAATTCGTTGAAAGATCCTCCTATACGGCCTTCCAAGTCTGTGAACAAAGGAGAAAGATTGAAGCCACAATCTGAAAAGAAATCTAGGAAGAAAGCAGCTCCAAAAAAGAAGACTAGTTGATGGTTTTCATTGTTCAGAACAAGGAAGAAGATAATTTCTGTTTGCAGCAAGGAAGAAGATAATTTCCTTCGTTGAAGAATTTTTTGCATTGTTAGCTGAAAAAATTTAGATGGATTTTAATTATTGTGTGGACAAAGAAATTTGATGATGTCCCTTGTTTTCTTGTTCATGGATAATGTTCTTTGCAAAATGATGATTGGATAATGTTCGTTGGATAAAAAAATGATAATTGTATAATGTTCCTAGGATAATGTTCTTTGCAAAATGCTCCTTGGGGCCAAAACAAATTAGTTGAACAATATTGTCCGACGCTTGAATAAATAATTGTTCCCCAAATAATGTTGCCTCAATTAAAAACTGTTTAACGCTTACTAAATAGTTCCTCAATATTGTTCCTTGATTTTTAAAAATTCATTGAATATTCCCTCAATGATGTTCTTAGTGAAAAGTTAAAAATTGTTATTCAAAAATAAATAATGTTCTCTGAAAAAAGGTTATTCTAGACTAAATTGTTATTTGCATTTTGAAAAACATTTATGTGTAGAACATTATTAAAAGAACATTATTGGGGGAACAATCATTATTTCATAAAAAAATAGTAAATAATTTTCTTTGAAGTTTAAAAATGTTCTTTAAGTCCAAAGAAAAAATTCCTCGGCATCAACAATATTTAGGGAACATTATTCAGGGAACATTATAGTTCCCTAAGTAATGTTCTAAAAAAACACTAAATTGATCCATAATAAATAATTTTCTTTGAAGTTTAAAATTGTTCTTCAAGGCAAATTTTTTTTCCTTGGCATCAACATTATTTAGGGAACATTATTCACGGAATTTGGGGGACATTATTGAAAGGACATTGATCAGGGAACATTATAGAGGAACAAAAAGAAAATTGAACAGATAATTGGGGAACATTATTCGAAGAACATTATTGGGGGAACAAACATATTATATAAAATAATGATAAGTGAATATTACTTCGAACAAAATTTCCTTGAATAATGTTTCATTCAGGTCAACAAAATTTCCTTGGAGGGATGTTTTTACTATAATGATAATCAGGTCAACAATTTTCAAACTCTTTAATATAAAAATGTTCCTTGTATAATATTTCCTGAATAATGTTCCAAGAAAATCAGTAATTTGTTCCTTATAAATTCTTTGAAGTTTAAAAATGTTCTTCAAGTAAAAAAATTCGTCAGAATTAATAATTATTTGAGGAACATTAAAAGACAAACATTAATTTGGGAATATTATTGGGGGAACAAAAAAGTTTGAACATTATTAGAGAACAAGAGAACATTATTTGAAAAAATAGAACATTATTTGGGGAACATTATTTGTGGAACAATATTAAAAGAACAATTTTTTAACATAATTATTAAAGATAAATTTATTTATCATGGGAACATTATTAGAGAACATTGTTCGGAGAACATTATTGGAGGAATAAAAAAATTTGAACATTATTATAGAACAACATTGGGAAAAAAATTGAACATTATTTGGGGAACATTATTTGTGGAACAGTATTAAAAGAACAATTATTGAACACAATTATTAAAGACAAAATTACTTAGGGACTTCACATAACATTATTTGGTCAACATTATCTTGGGAACATTATTAGAGAACATTGTTAGGAGAACATTATTGGAGGAACAAAAAAGTTTGAACATTACTTCCAAGAAAATCAGTAAATTGTTCCGTATAAATAAAGTTCTCTGAAGTTTAAAAATGTTCTTCAAGTAAAAAAATTCCTCAGAATCAACAATTATTTGAGGAACATTAAAAGACAAACATTATTTGAGGAACATTATTGGAGGAACAAAAAAGTTTGAACATTATTAGAGAACAAGAGAACATTGTTGGGAAAAAAATTATTTGGGGAACATTATTTGTGGAACATTATTAAAAGAACAATTAGTGAACATAATTATTAAAGACAAAATTATTTATCGTGGGAACACTATTAGAGAACGTTGTTCGGAGAACATTATTGGAGGAACAAAAAAGTTTGAGCAATAGAACAAGATTGGGAAAAAATTTGAACATTATTTGGGGAACAGTATTAAAAGAACAATTATTGAACACAATTATTAAAAACAAAATTATTTAGGGACTTCAGATAACATTATTTGGTCAACATTATCTTGGGAACATTATTAGAGAACATTGTTCGGAGAACATTATTGGAGGAACAAAAAAGTTTGAACATTACTTGCCGAACATAACAATAATCAGGGAACATTTTAGGGGGACAAAAAGTTTGAACATTATCTTGGGAACATTATTAGAGGACATTAAGAGAACAATATTGTGAAAAAAAAACTTTCAACATTGTTTGGGGAAAATTATTTGTGGAACATTCTTAAAAGAACAATTATTGAACACAATTGAGCACCATTATTAAAAGATAAAATTATTTAGAGAACATTATTGGGGGAACAAAAAAGTTTGTACATTATTTGAGAAACATTATTGAAGGAATAAAATTATTTAGAGAACATTATTCAGAGAACATTATTGGGGGAACCAAAAAGTTTGAACATTATTTGAGGAACATTATTGAAGGAACATTAATCAGGGAAAATAGGGTAACAAAAAGAAAATTCAACATTTATTTGGGGGAGATTATTGAAGGAACACTATTAGGCGAACAATCAATATTCTATAAAAAATGATAACCGAATAATGTTCCTTCTAACAAAAGGGTGAACAAAATTTGCTTGGAGGAAATTTTTTACTACATTTATTTCGTTCGTTCGTTCCTAGGAATATTATTGTTTGATGCGGAATTTTTTGTTCACCCTTTTTTAGGAATTTTTTACTACATTTATTGTTTGATGCGGAGGAATGTTGCCTAAATAAATTTTCTTTAATAATTGAATAATGTTTGTTGAATACTGTTCGTTCATTGAATAATGTTTGTTGAATAATGAATAATGTTTGTTGAGTACTGTTCGTTCGTTGACCAATTTAATTTTGGAGAAGTGTTCACTACAATTTGAATAAAAAATGTTCACTGAATATTGTTCCCTAAAATAATGTTCTTAGTCAAAAAGTTTAAAAAAGTTCTCCAACATTACTTAATGTTCTCTGAAGTAAAAAAAATGTTCTTCAAGCCAAAAAAGATTTCTAGGAACAAAATGATAATTGAATAATGTTCCTTGGAATAAAATTTCCTAGGAACGAGGTCGAGAAGCGGACCAAATTTTGTGAATCTTTGTTAACATTATTAAAACAGGAAAAGGAACATTATTCAAATTGTAGTGAACACTTCTTTAGTGTTCTTTGGGAAGTCTGTCCTAAGGAAGACCAAAAATTGTATCAGCATTGTTTTGTTCATCACATTGTGTTTCCTTCTATAAACTTATGTTTGATCCAGATATCAAAAAACTTGAAAACAACTATGAGCACCAAACACATACATGAAAGAAGAGATGCTGGTGACACGATTCCGATAAATGTATTAAACTATTGGGAAAATCATTTAGCCGAAACCCAGAGGAAAAATTTAAATTGTTGGGAATATTCTCCTCATAATAATTGTAGTTTTCTGGTCATACCGGGGAAGACTTATTTCCACAACAAGAGAAAAGAGCGGTACTTAAAAAGTTTTTCAAATAAGAGATAGCTGACTTTACAACTACTTCTGTTTCATTCATGGCGCAATTGGATAGAGATCAATTTTAGAAGCTGGAAGTGTTTTCTTTCTGCATGGAACTAACGGCGCTTTTTCCTCTTCTTGCTTGAAACATCTTCTTGAAGTCGCTCGAAGTCTTCTTCATTGATGTCAGACTTTGCCAATTTGTAAGCAACGAGCTGCCGAAATTGAGGAATAATTTCCTGATACAAATGAAAAGGTGAACAACACATTAGGCATGACAAAAGAGAAGTGCTGGAAACTAAACATAGAGCAAGTATGGAGGAAGAACAATTTCATGGCAACATACATCATCAAATTCCTTCATGTTCTTCCCATCCCAGATATCCATGTACATGATAGCATACAGAGCACAATTGTGGCTGCACAAGAATTTTAAAATTCAGTAAAAGAAACTTGTTTAAAAAAATTCAAGTGAATAAAAGAGTTTAACAGAAAAGAGTGGATTCTCTATAATGATGCTTTTGTTTTACTCACAGGTTGTTTTGCTGGGGGTAGTCCTCAGGAGAAATGCACTCAAAATTTTCGATGTTTTTGTATGTGTACCCAGAAGATTTGAAGAGGGTAGCCATGTTGATGATCTATATTGAAAAGTAGTAAAGTTCAACAACCACAGAACTTCAATAAGAAAAGGGTACTTAATTTTTGTTGAATGCCTAAACATACAGAAGCTTACAGGGCAGTTAGCAGTAAAAACAGATTATGTTACAAAGCGAAAGAAGTTAAAAGTAAAGGAAGAAAACAAAGCAGGTTTGACGTTAACTTGTTGACAAGATTTTGAGGAACAAAAGATCTTGAATCAAAGAAATTGATAGTTTCAAACAAATTGTTGATGCAGAACAAAGACCAGTGGACTGAGTCAACTCTGGGGAAGTATAGCTGGATGGCAAAAAAAGTAGAAAAAATAGATAAGATGAGATAGAATGCAAAAAAAGAGAGAAATACTTGTGATGATAAAAGTTGTTTACCAGATCACGCTTATGCAAGTTCTTTCCAGAGGTAATTTTCTTGAATTCTCTTAGGTAAGACCGAGAATTGAAGATTTTGGGGTCTACAAGCACCTTTTGCTGCAAAGTTAAATTAAAAAACAGATCATAACACCAAGAAACATAACTTCCATGAGTGTATCATGAACAAAAAGAAACATAGATGAGGAATAGAGAATTATCGTGAAATAGCTAGTAAAGCAATATTTTGAAGGGTCCTTGCTGTTTGGGTCTGGATTTTCATTCTCATAATTGAAAACTTGGACATAGGCATTGAATAATTCATTATCAACATTTCCTATTGCCTTTAATGAAGTATATAAATTATCATACTCCACAGGAAAGCCATTGATATCAATAACAGTTGGACTGCACGATAAAAAAGAATAGAAACTCTTATTGAACAAATTGTACAAAAAAGAAGAATGCATGATATTGAAAAAATTAGTTTGCACATTGAAATGACTTACTTATTGCCATTCTTGAAGAATTTGTTTGCAAGGTATTTCTTATAAAACTCCTGAACATGAGGTTCAACAATCATCTTTGAAATCTTTTCCTGAGGAGATATTACTTTTGCTTTCCTTTTCTTTCTATTTCTCTTCTCTATTGTGCTTGGACCAGACATGTTTAGTGTAACATCAGATGACTGCTTCTCAGGTACTAGAGGATCTGTCCAATTAAGCAGTTGCATATAATAAGTATTGTGCTGACAACACAAGGAAACATATAAAAAAAGACAGGGCATTGCAAGAACAAAATCAGTGAAGCAAAAAGCAAAACAATGGAACACCAGGATGGGGAGATGATAAAAAAATGTTTTGAGTTACCTTTGGGAACAAACTTGACAACTTCTTTGACTAATAAATCATCTCCATACTTCATGGCAATTTCAATGCCAGTTGCAACATTGTCAATTGATTGTGAATTCAGATTTGTTGGCGTGGAGGCATCTTCAATTATAATGTTGCTCGAAGGAGACAATATGATCTCGAGACTAGGATTGTTCTGAACTAGAAAAGGAGAGATGGGACAGGAAGATGATTCATTGTTTGGTGTCTGACTGGCAGGTCTAACATCACCTGGCTTTTGCTCATTCAGTAACTGAACATTTTCTCTCACAGAAAATGAGTTTCCAGTAAGAGGAGTTTCCTGCAGATTTACTGTCACAGAGTTGACATTTTGAGAATCTATCTGATTTGCTTCAGTAACACTTGTAGGATGAACAGAATCCAGTGGTTCCAGGAATCCAGTTGATTTAGTATGAACTGCCTCAGAAACGGTACCTGAAAATGGCAAAAAATAGTGATGTCAGAATGTGTTTACAGAATGAATGTATTTACCATAATAGTGATGTCAGGAACAGGAAACTGAGTACTAATAAAACTGCCTCATGAACAACAAATTGAGTGCTATGACTAGTTTGAGTAAAATAAAAAATGTTGACCAAATGTGTTATCAGAATGAATATCATTGTCCACACCTGTTTGTGCTTGCTCATTTTCCTGGAATTGCTGAGGTAATGACACTTGCTTTTGAACTTCATCGGAAATTTGAACTTGGTTATCCTTGGTAACAACTGGAGTAGGAATGACTCTGATATGGTCGTCAAATAAAGAACCTGTAATTGCCTCACTATTAACTTGGAGTGTGCGATTGCCAGGATTTAATGGTTCTCTGAGAACATTTCTGTTGCTGGCTCCAGACAGAAGAACAATTGGATTCGTGGTTGAAGTGCCAGCATCATTGACTTGGCTGCTAGAATTTTGCTGTAAAGACAGGACAGTTGCTTTGAGTTCTGCTAGCATACTCTGTACATGCTCTTCATGGAACTTCTTCCAAATGACATCATGTTTTGCAACTATTTCAGAGACTATCTTCATAACCTATTAGTTTGAGCAAACAAAACAGATATATGTGTATTAGTTTCTGGTATGAAAGTAAAGTGACAACACTAATATCTATTAAGAAAAGAAAAAAGCAGGCCGACATACTTCTGGATTGTTGTTCGAAGTAGATGCAACATTTTCTCTGTCATTTTGGTTTGGAATGTCATTTTCATCATTATGAAAAGACTCTGGCGCTTTGGACCACTTCTCCTCAGCCAATACAATTGCACGAGCACTGTAAGGTGTCCTAGAGATGTCTTTCAACTGCACAAAAAAATTGCAATTGAAAAGGATTATAAATGACAAGATTTGCTCCTTCTAGATTGCTTGTAGAAGAAATTTTTTTTGCTAACTTGAAAAATGAACAACAACAAATTTATACAAGAAGCTTACTGGTAAGAAACCCAATGCAAAACTCTTCTTGGAAGCTCTGTTCAGATCCACTGTAGCTAGATAGTCAAAGTCTTCATTCTGAACATGTGCAATTCTAGGGACTCCATAATTGATGTTTCATTGTTTAGAAGCTTTTGTGAAGTCTATAAAGTCCAGATACACAATCTAGGAAGGTTGTGAATCATAAGAGAAGATATAAGAGGTAATCAGTGACTATAAAAAAAGATTGCAGAACTAAAGTCTATGTAAAAAATTGAAAATGACAGAGAAAAGAAAACTTACAGCAGCCAATGGTAAACATCCACCAACATAGATTGAATCATTCAATGGAACTTCAGTTCTATTGAAGAGTTTAGTGCTGAAGTTATCAATTTCATTGTTCAGGTGATCAATGCACAACTGAGCCAAATCAAAGGTCTTCAGCTTGGTAATGTCATCCAGCCCATAAAGAAGTTTCCAGTTTGCATAGTTCCGAGTGGTTGGACATAAAACAGATGTTATGAACAGAAACATGAAGCTCCGTATGAAGCCTTCCTCAGTCTCATCATTTTTCATCTTGGTGATTATGTTATCAAATGAAATGTTCTTCTCCCCAGCACCAAGATACTCAGACCTAAGTTCCAATACTCTAGCCACGATAACTTGATATGTGTTGTCCATAGGAAAAGGCACGAAACCAGAACGAATACCAAAAACTTGAATTACCATTTCCCTTCTCAGATGAATTATCTTTTGACCCTTCCTGAAAACTCCTGTTCCATTACAATTTAAGTGGTTCGCAACCCATTGCAATACTGGAATTGGAATCATTAAATGAGGGTGAATGTTCAGGAGATGATCAAGCTCATATTTCGTAACATATGACTTCTGGATGTCAGTTAAATCAGCAACTGCCTTACGCCACCTAATGGTAGAGAATCTGTGTTTGATACTACCCGGAGGGTATTTGTAAAGTTTAGGCATTTTGACAGTTGAGTGAGAGCTGTATAAAAATAATAAAAAGTAAGGTGCTGAAATTTCAGGTATAAAAAACAGTTCATGTAAATGTAAGCTGCTGAAACAAAAATTAATTCTGCAAAACAGAAGAGAAGTACATAGTATCACTCATAGTTACATTATACACAAAAAAGCAGAAGATGCCAACTGATTGCCAAGAAAGCAGAAGTGATGAAGGACTAATTCCAATGCAAGAAGGATATGTAGCCCTAACACCCAATTTTTCTAAAATTTATTTTCTAAATTTTATTTTCTTCCTCTTCTGTTTCCTTGTTTTTCTAAATTTTCTAAACAATTCACATTATTTTATTTTCTGAATTTTTCTAGAACACCTTTCAAATTGGCGAACATTTTTTGATCCTCAATTTCAGAAAATGCTCATCCATGTCAAAAAGTTCAAAAAAATTGATGTTATAAAATTTAGATGTGATGTAGTACAAGAACAATCATTTGAGTGAACACACAATGTTCAAACAAATTTACACATTACAGAAACTAACAAGTGTCCTATCATCACCAACATAAACACACACACAAAATTTCCAAGGGCAACCGCATGAAAGAGACAACCTCCTACCATCATTATGCTGCATTCATAACCTGATTCCAAATTCTGAATCACATCTGGGAAACCAAACTGAAAAAATCGCTCCAAAGGGACCTTGTCTAGCCTCATATTCACCCAAATCAGACTGAAAAAATCGCTCCACTGCTACCACCAAACCTCCTACAAACCATAGAAACGCTGGACCGACACAAACGAAAAAAAAAACGTCTCAATCTGGCGAAATCACACACAGAGGACACGAACCAGCTTGACAAGAACACAGAAGAGGGAACTGGGGGCATTACCTTGAAGATGACGAACTTGACGAAGATCGATGGAACCCTAGACGACCCGATCTTGACGGAACCCTAGACGACGCCGACGCCGACGAGGAAGCAGTGACCAGGGCGGCGGCCTCTTATCGGAGCGGGATCCCCGCAGGAAAAAGCAGACGAAGAGGGAGGAAGTGGGATGCGGGACGAGGGAGGAAGAGCACGGCGGATGCGGGACGAGGGAGGAAGAAGACGGGAGATGCGGGACGAGGAAGAGGAACGGGGAAACAGTGACTCGAGGAAGAGGAACGGGGAAACAGCGAACAGGTACTAAAAAGGCCGGCCCAAATCAGGCGAAGGGGTGTGCGGCGCGTCGACAGTTTGACGCAAAATGCGTCAAATAGGATATTCCAAAAAAAAACCTCCAAAGAAAAAGTGACCACACCACCAGACCCTGGTCACCATGGCTATGTTCGACGGCGGCCACGACCAACTCGCCGGCGTGGTGGTGGCCACCTCCCGCCGTCGGATCCGCCACAAGGCGTACCGAGGTGAGGTCGCGCCGCGCCACCAGGCGGCGTAACGTGACGACCCGAGGGAGGCCGGGTTCAGGGTCGCGCCCACTGTGCTGGCGCGGCGGAGGCGCTGCCACCCCGTCGCCGTCGGCTCCTGCGCCCAGGGCCATGGGAGCTCGAGTAAGCGCTTGCTCAGTTCCATTTTCTGCCTGGTGTAAATTTGATTTCGACGGCGTGCATCAGCCATACGGGAAAAAAATGTACTGCATCCATTGATTAGGTGTGGATTAGATATCCGTATCCCCGTCGGCTCCTGCGCCTAGGGCTAGGGGAGCGCCCGTAAGCGCCTGTCCAGTTCCATCTTCTACTTGTTCTATGCCTGATTTCGACGAAGTGCATGAGCCATGAGTGGATCAATCTTGGTCACCCTGAGTGCTACCGTCTGAACTTCGGTTCTGAATTCAGCAACCTTTCACCACCATGTGCGTCCATGCATTCTCACTATTTCTCCGTCTGAGTCGTATGTATTTTTCTTTTGCCGAATCAGACACCCGACCGAGTCGATGTCTCTATTTGGCATGTGCGGAATTTGCCTAACCGACACCCAAATCTGCGTCAGATTCCAACACTATTCTACAAATGGCGACTGTACAACACTACAGACGTCCAATATACGGACCACAGGTAGACAGGGGGTGATGCCGCAACTAGAACAGAAAAGGTTCTACATTAATCTTACACATTGTTCCCCATCGAACAATGTTTTCTGTCAAGTGCTTAAAGATCTTTTTATTCAAGTATAGGTCTTTACAAAGGACAGAAAGTTTACAACCATTCATTACTTGTGGCCGGAAAATATCCCCGGCCCGTTGTCTAATTAATAGAACAAATTTGAGAGTAGGACAAATTCGAGAGTTGCACTGAAAGAAGTGGAGCTATTCATGAAGATATCTTAATCCAGAAACATTTTATTTGAACAAGTTAGTTGTACCTGAGTAAATATGCTCAATAGCTACTCATGAAGAAATTCGAGTGAAGAAAATGCAGTGGAGCTACTCATGAAGATATCTTAATGCGCAAACGTTTTATTTGAGAGAGTTAGTTGTAGCTGAGTAAATATGCTCAATAGCTATCACTGACACTATTATTTCCGCCATGTAAAAAAATACTGTATATCGTAACTATAATCAAATCGATGCATAGCAAAGTTCATCCCAAATGGCTTGACACAATCCCGACGTTGACGTATAAACATCTCAACATCCTTAAACAATTTATTACCCAAGGCCTTACCACGTGCCTTAACAGGTAGTATTTGTGTATATATAGACCAACCAGCATGCCTCCAATCCATTCATTACCAAAGGAAAAAAAATGCTCAGCAAAAATGGCGCCCATCCAGGATAAGCATAGCTCCCAGGAGTTGCTCCAGGCTCAAGTTGATCTTTGGCACCACGCATTGGGATTTGTCAAGTCCATGGCACTCAAATGTGCAATGGAATTGCAAATCCCCAACACCATCCAACACCATGGTGGGTCTATGACCCCTTCGGAGTTGGCCATGAAGATCGGACTCCATCCGTCTAAGCTTCCCCGCTTACGACGACTCATGCGTGTGCTCACCGTATCAGGCATCTTTGTTGTCCGTGAACCAGCCTCGCCAGACAAGGAGGTTGTTTACGGGCTTACCCCTACCACACGTCTCCTTGTTAGTGACAAAGCTAACTCAAACTTATTTCCCATTCTGTCTTTGATGCTTGATTCAACTGTCATTTCCCCTTTCCTTGGCATGCACTCATGGTTTTTAGATGAGTGCACCACGTCCCTGTTCAAAAAGGCTCATGGCCTAAATACTTACAACCAGCTAATCAACAACGTAATGGTTTCTGATAGCAACTTTCTCATGGACATCATCTTGAGGGAGTGTGGTGATGTATTTCTTGGCATAAACTCGCTTATTGATGTCGCTGGAGGTCATGGTGGAGCTGCCAAGGCAATTACGAAGGCATTCCCGCAAATGAAATGCAGTGTGTTGGATCTCCCTCATGTGGTTGCAGAAGCTCTTGCTGATGACCATGTGTCGTTTATTGCTGGCGATATGTTTAAGCACATCCCGCCAGCGAATGCCCTTTTCCTAAAGGTACACTCTTTAGAATTTTTTTTACTCCCTTGGAAGTAGGAACACATCCTCATTTTGTAATATCATGTTTTTTGACAAAATTTTGTAATGTCGTGTGAAACAAAGTTTGTATTTACTATTTAGCTGCTTATGCATACCAATTGAACCACTAAAGCAAGCTAACTAAATTTGTATGACAAAACCCTACAATTCCAGCATTATCGGGACCAATGGTAACATATTCGTTTCTGCTGTACATCTCAGTCTGTTTTTCATGATTGGGGCGATGAAGACTGTGTTAAGATATTGAAAAAATGCAAGGAAGCTATCCCTCCCAGAGATGCTGGTGGAAAGGTGATAATTGTTGATATGGTGGTTGGATCTGGGCCAAATGAGAATGTAACAAGAGAGACACAGGTTTTGTTTGATCTCTTTATCATGTGTTTTGAAGGGATCGAGCGAGAGGAATTCAAGTGGAAAAATATATTCATGGAAGCTGGGTTCAGCAACTACAAAATTATAGCAGTCATGGGTGTTAGATCTGTTATTGAGCTCTACCCTTGAATACTCTATGAAAAAACTACCATCTATAGCCGGGTGTTTATTAATATTTTGCTCATGAGACAACGGTTAATATTAAGATGATGTGCCTATGTTTCAGTTCTCACTCTCTTGTTATTCAGCATATGATCTACAGTTCCACGCCTTGGCAGCCTGAGCTACAAAGGAACTTTACCCAGCAAGGGAGTGTGGTTTTCTGTAGCTCAGGCTACACGGTATCCCTTATCTTTGCCATCCATTTATGCATCAAGATCCGTGCAAACACATTTGTCTTTTTTGTTTCTCTCAAACGACACAACATATGAACTTCAAATTTTGCAGAACAATAATACATTCTAATTACAATCTAGGAAAAAAACTTTTAGATTTTTTCATGCATTTTAAATACTTGAATAATATTTTTATTCAAAGAAAATCTCATTTTGTATATTTATATCAGACCAAAAAATCTGAAAGTTTTTTCACACATTGATGTTCTAATGTTTGTTCGATCTGCAAAGTTTGAAGTTCATATGTTGTTTCATTTTCGAGAAACAAAAAAGAGAAATCTTGTTGTTGTTAGTTAGTTGGAGAGTACGGATCTCAAAGCAAGGTTGGAGGGTTGAGGATAAGAGGTTCTATGTAGTCTGAGCTACAAAGGAACTTTACCCAGCAAATAATCCTTTCATGTCTATTTTACTAATGGTGGTGCACGAGCCATGAGTGGACATCTTGGCCACACCCTTATTCCTATTTGTCTGACTGGATATGGGTTCTGAATTCAGCTCGTAAACCTTTCATCGTGTTTTAGGCAAAATCGTTTGGCCATCTCTTTGGTTCGCTTCCCATACTCACCATGAAAAATGAGTGTGCCATCTACGTTCGTTTTCACGATTTCTCCGTCAAAATTCGGGGCATTTCGTCCTAGATATAAGAAGTTACCTGAACTGGATACATCAGTTTGTATATATTTTTTGCCGAATCAGACACCCGAGTCACTGTCCTCCATTTGACATGTACGAAATTTGCGAAACCGACACCGAATCTGAGCCGGATTCCGACACTCCTGTCCATGGCCGAGAGTAGCGCCTGCTGTTACCCACACTAATTTACAAATGGCTGGCTGTCCACTTGACCACAAGTAGACAGGGTGGTGCCACAGCTACAATGCAAAGTGTTCTACATCAATCTAACTCAATGTCCCCCTGAGAATATATTTTTCTGCCAAGCGCTTCAAATGTTTTATTCTGCTATAGATCTTTACAATGGGAAAAACGCACAGCCAGTCAGCCATTCATCTGATGTGTGGACAAAAAATATTTGCTGTTGTCTAATACAACAAATCTGAGAGTAGGATCTGAATGTAAATTTGAAAGAAGCACCACTCAACTTCATGTGAAACGTGGATTCGGGGCATCATCATCGTCTACAGTCATCGCCGCACAGTCAGTGGTCAGACTCAGACATATGGATGTCCTGATCCTTGGTATGTGGCATTATGAACACAGCCCCCTCGGTTACCTTGGATCACATGATTTCCAGCAGTTGTCCGGTCATTATGATTCTGTGTGGTATCGGTGTGGTGGGTCATCATGTGTTCAATGAGGAATGGGACTGTTGTTGTCTGCGCCTTGGAACCTTGCTATTTCTCACCTTTACTCTGCACTCATTCTTTTTTGGTTTTTGTGGGGGGTATTCTACACTCATTGAATGCATGAAAGGTTGGTGTTCTCACCATCCTCTTGAGCTCTCCTAAGAAACCCCACTACAATTATTATGGCTTGGCGCTTTCAGAAAATTAATTATGCCCACTTGTTTTTTGATGGCACCCATGTTGTCATACTTGCAAACAAAATCTAGATAAGCCACTACATTGATTCAATGTATGGCTGTTATGTTACCATAAAGTATGCCCGTTCAATATTTTTTTATTTGTTTTCAGTAAATACTAAGCTCCTTGCTGTAGAAAAATGGAAATTTCCTTTTTTTTAAAAAAATGTAAAATTAGCCTGTCGGTCCTGTAGAGCATTTGAGCGATGACTTCGAGTTGCTCTCTTGATGATATCAATGTTGGGAATCAATGAAAGCTTGTCTTTTATGTTAGATCTGAGTACCAGACATGTAAAATTCTGATATCCAAATATTTTGGAGTTATTTGCGAGGTGTGAGTCCTTGTGATCAACAAGTTAGCTCCCGTAGTACAATACAAATATGTGTAGCAGGTCAGATAGGAGAGAGTATTTTTGCTAGCCACCATCTGCTCCGTGATCTGTCCCACTAGTAGCCACAACTGCAATACACAGTGTTCTATATAAATCTAACTCTCTTTTTTTTGCGAGATATCTAACTCATTTTTTGACATCATAAATCTAACTCATTGTTCCGCAGAGAATACCAAGTGCTTTAAAATGTTTTATTCAAGTAAGATCTTTACAGAAGAATCTACAACCATTCATTAGGTGTGCACAGAAAAATGTCTTAACAGAGTAGGACTTTGTTTAATTATGAAAGAAGTGTGACTCAAGTGAAACATCTGAAATGGAGTTGAACTAAACTTGAAAATATCTTTTATGAACATTTTATTGAATGAGTTGTACCTGAGCAAATAGGGTTCCGTGAATAAATTTATGAAAATCTTTTTTAGAAACATAGTACAGACGTAGACGCTCACATAAACTCATCCCTATGAACGCACACACGAGCATCTCCAAGAGACTGAGCCGACGGGTGTTAAGATTGACGAAGTCATAAATGCACATCACTATCGATGAGAACGTCACCTTCCATTGGAAGAATATTCCACCTTTATGAGACACACATATGTCAAATATGTGGTTTGATCCCTGGTGGGCTGGAGGTACAAGCACCGTCTTAACCATTCAACCACATGCCCGAAAAGGGGCGCTTTATTACTTAAAAGGTTTAAGCATTACACCTGGCCACTACATAACTAAGATGCACACAGCCAAACAAAGTCATCTCGCATAAACGAAAAGTAAAAAGGCAAAATACCAAGAAACATGTAGAGTCAGTATAACGCCTAAAGCGGAGGTGGACCAATTCTAAGATCATGCTGCCACCCATGTTGGTAAAAGTATCCCTCGCCGTATCCTCCAATCGTGTACACACGTCCATAAACATTTGGAGCTCTAGTCTTGATGCGCGAGAATCACACACATATGTCAAATCTGTGGCTTGATCCCTGGTGGCCTGCGGGTATAACCGTCCACTTAACCATTAAAAAAACATAGGTTGGTTCAATTTGAAACTCTAGTCTCGATGCTCAAGACACTACAAAAAAATACATATCCGTGACAATTTGGGCCAAACGAATTTTTTTCTGTCATGCTTATGACACTTCTACGACGATAATTATGACAAAACCCGGTATCATCATAGATGTGGTGGGCTCCTACTTCCATGACAAAAATTATGACAGAAAATGGGCTTTTCGTCCTGGGCGGGCCGGAGACGCAGCTGCATGACATTCTTTGGACTGTCCATGACGGAAAAAACCACGGTAGAAGCGAGGGCGAGGAAAATATCGGGGAGTTCCCGGTTACGGTGGGTGGTCGGGGCCGAGCGATGCGCGTTTCTCTCATACACATACGCGCGTGGGTGTGAGGCGTTGGGCTCTAACTGAACCCGAGCGAGGCGTTCGCCTACTGAACCCGAGCGATTGTACTGCAGGCTACATGTTACTGAACCCGAGCGATCGATCGATCTGGCTGTTAACTGAACCCGATCGAGCAATTCATTTGCTACTGCTACTAACTGAAGCCGATCAAACCTGCTGCCTCTTGATGAACAGTGAGCGTTGTTGGGGGTTGGATGAACAGTTCCTGGTAGGGGTTGGATGAACAGGACCCCGTTGTTAGTAGAGGCCATTGCCGCTGGATGAACATGACCCCGATTGAGCCGGTTGGGGGTGGATGAATAGGACCCCGATCGAGCCGGTTGGGGGTGGATGAATAGGACCCTATGGAGGGCTGGATGAACAACAATCGGTGGAGGGCTGGTTGAACAGTAGCTGGTGGAGAGCTGGATGAACAGTAGCTCGTGGAGGGGTGGTTGAACAGGACCCCGTGGAGAGGGCTGGTTGAATAGTAGCCGGTGGAGGCTGGATGAATATATAGGAGTTCGTGGATGAACAATAGCTGGTGGAGGCAGGAGGGAGACGCCGTAGATGAACAGTCGTAGGTGGAGAGTGGAGGAGGTCGACGGTGGATGAACAGCAGCCCGTGGAGGCTGGAGCGAGGTAATAGACGGTGGATGAATAATAGCCAGTGGAGTCCCGTTTTGCGGTACGCCACACCCCTCCCGATGAACAGGACCCCCGTTTCGACCATAGGCGCTCCAACACAAATCCGTTTCCTCCGTTTTATGGTACGCCACACCCCTCCCGATCAACAGCACCCCGTTTCGACCGTAGGAGCTCGAACACAAGTCCGTTTCCTCCGTTTTGCGGTACACCAAACCCTTCCCGATGAACATGACCCCATTTTGACCGTATGCGGTCGAACACAAGGCGGGTTTCTTCCGTTTTGCGGTACGTCAGACCCCGTTCCGACTGTTCCGTCAAAGTCAGTTGGCTCCCATTGAACACGACCCATTCAGACTCAGTCTGTTGCCTCCCGTTGAATAGGACGCGTTCTGACCTAGTCACTTGGCTCCCGGTGAACACGACGCTGTTTCCTCCATTCCGACCCGGCCGGTTAGCTGAAGATGAACATGACAACGTCGCTGCCGTACGTTGCCTCTCCATGTACACGAGCTCTGGCCGTCCGTATGCGCAAGTACGTGTTTCGAGACCCCGTTCATATGTACGTACATGGTCGTATTTTTTGGTGTGTGGCTGTATGTATGTGTACACGGTTTAGACGGGACAGCCTGAACTGCTACATGGGGGGCTCTACTATGACATGTGCCGCTACTTACTCGGTCACGGTTCATCGTTGCAGAGCGACTGATGTACCAGTATGTACGACGACAAGACAGACAACACTATGTATGCTTCAACCAGGTGGGTCCCAGCTGTCAGGGAGGAAAAAGACACACTTCTTTGCGTGCGAAGATATAACTGTTGGGTCCCAGCTATTAAGGGGGAATCATTTTTTTGCCAGTAATAAGGACGCACTTCCTTGCGTGTGAAGATGTAGCTGGTGAGTCCCAGCTGTCAGGGGGAGAAAACATTATTTTTTAGGGTAAAAAGGATGCTGTTGCATGCATGCGTCCATGGGCGTGGTGCGTCCCCACTGTCAACCTCTCACGTCCAGTCATCTTCCGATGACTCTTGTTTGTTGACCACGTTGACCACACCATGTTGAGCGCACCAAGGCTGGTGAACGACGGCGAGGCCCCAGACTGGAATGACCTGGAGATGGGGAATATGCGGCAGTGGAGTCACAGTTGGAGAGGAGTGGGAAACTTGACTGGTTCAGATGTGTGGCAGCACTGCCGCCCACGGGAGACAGAAGCAAGAACAGAGGTTGAAGAAGCAGCACAACTATTGGATTAACATCCAACGGTCCAGCTGCTTGAATCATTTGTTGATTAAGTTGACGAATCCTTGCGTACACGTCAGCTTAGTAGGCCCACAAGTCAGCCACCAAATCTGCCGAGTCCCAGCTGTCATCGGGAGGAATAGTTTTTTCGCATAACAAGGAGGCACTTCCTTCTGTGCAAAGATACAGCCGGTGGGTCCCGACTGTTAGGGGGAGGAAACATTTTTTCAGCTTAATAAGGAGGAAATTTCCTTGCGTGCGACCATGGACCTCGTGGGTCCTAGCCGCCAGGCTCTCCACGTACAGTCCTCTTCCGATGAATCTTGTTTGTTGATCACGCCGCGCCGAGTGCAGCGAGGCGGTGGACGACAGCAAGGCCCCGGACGGGAACGACCTGGAGATGGGAAGACGCGGCAGTGGAGTCGTAGATTGAGAGTAGTACAAGGGTTATAACTAGTTCTGGTGCGGTGTGGGGCTGCAGTCGATCGATAATAACAGGAGGTGTGGAGGGGTGGAGGGATAGCCTGGCCGGCGATAGGGTAGCGCTTTGCAGCAATGTGTGCTAAGCAGAGCCGCTAGCTGCGGGAGGCTGGAGCAGGCGGTCCCGACGACGCTGGAGGAAGAAGACGAGAGATTAAAGGTGCATGTCGGCCATTGGATATAAATCCAATGGTTGTGGATGTCAGAATCATTTGTTGACTAAGTTGACAACGCCTTGTTTGTCCCTCTAACATATATTCCAGGGTGACAACACTGCTGCTAAGAAGAACTGCCACGATGTTAGTGAGACGAACCCATTGTTTGTCCCTCTAACATATATTCCAGAGAAGAAGGCAACACATCTTGAGGGTAGGGATACAACCACAAAGTCATATCTTGATGTAGTGTCAAACTTACTCAGTGACACAAGCTCGATGAAGTCGTCGCCTGAATCTGTTCGACTTCTTCAGTCTGAAATCCGACTGGAACTCCAATCTCTTTGCAAGATTAACCGTAAGTACATGACGTCTATTGATGCTATGCAGCTTAAGTTGGTGGATATAAGCGTCAAAGAAGCGCAGTCTCATCAGGTTGCTAAGCTGCTTGCGCTGCAGCTCCTGGGCCGGGCAAGCCTTTCTTGAATTGTGTTGAAGTGATGTCGGTTCTGTCTATTATTTTATCGGCCTGTTAACTTCCACTGGTGGCGACCTGCCCAGTTTATGGAATCTGCTGTCTAGTTGCCCTTTATTATCACTGGCGGCGATCTTTGATGCCCAGGGGATGTAATTTGCTGTAATTTATTTGTTGTATAGTCTAGGTTTATTCTTCGTCACGATGCTGTAATTTATTTGCTGTTTTTGCTGTCGTCGCTCTGAGAAAAGGTCATAATCTTTGATTGGTGCGCAATGAGCCAATAAGTTATTTTTATAAAATAATAATTTCTGCACTAAAACTGGTCGGTCGCCAATCGCTAGTACATGCCGAACCATGGGCCTCCAATCATCTTGGGCCATTAGTTAGGTCTAGTCTTAATCTGGCCCACTATTAGTTTCGGGCCTTTAAAAGTCCGAGTAAATCGCTTGCCTTAATTGGACTGGATAATTAAATAGGCTTTTAAGAGATATACAACTAGATTCAGCCTTAATTGTGGCGAACAAATCATCGGCCGACAATGTGCTGTAATATAAATCGGCCCATTATTGGCCCATATGGGTGACAGGCCATTAACAGGGTGAAATGTTTTTTGGCCTTGGCTGACCCAATTACATGACAGGCGGGAAGCAGACCGGATGTATAATGGGCCTAAATTAGGCCCAACACTCTCAAGGGCCTTTAACGGGCCGATAGGCAGTTTGGGCTAGAATGTATCCACAAAGACTACGAGCCATTAAGAGGCCAAAAGTAACTACGGACCATAATTAGGCCCAGGTGCAACTCAGGCTTTTAAATGGCCAAAAGTGAAACCAGGCCGAAAGAGGCCCATATGTAGACAGGGCCGCTGATAGGCCGAGACTAATATCGGGTCGAACTGTTAAATGAGCCATTAAGAGGCCGAAGAGAAAATCATGCCGCCAATGGGCCCAATGGCACAGTAGCTGCTAAAAGGGCCTTATCTGTTATGGGCCGTAATTTGGCCCAAGAAATGAAAGTCAGTTAACGGCCCGGATCAGGTATGGACTGTAATTTGGCCCAAACTATTGCAGGCTGTTAACGGGCCGGATCTGATATGGGCCGTAAACTGGCCCAAAATATTGCAGTCATTTAACGGCCCGTATCTGATGTGGGCTATAATTTGGTCCAGAAAATGTTAGGTTGTTAACGGGCTGGCCCATTAGATCTAACGAAATCTTGTGGGCTTGTTCCTGGGCTGGCTTTTAAACCTATATGGGCCTCTATTGGTCCGTCCCATGTGTCAACGTTTCATTGGCGATTCTTGTCAAATGGACGGTTGACATCTGTCCCAATGCTGAGCCGACACGTGGATCGTCGACGAATGAGAATTTTACATGTGGAAAATCTCCATTGGTCCAGGCTGTTAACGGGTTATCGGATCCAAACCGAAACCTGATAGCTTAACGGCGACCCCTTGCGGTGGATGCCACGTGTCGGCTACCCTCGACGAAAGCACTTCTATGATGCAGGATTTATCATCAAGGAAGTGGACACTTCTGTGATGATAATTTTGGTAATGTCATGGAACACTTCTACGACAGCACAGGTATGACTAACTTGATTCTGTCATAAAATCGTCATGGATGTACATGCATGACACAAAACGTGACCTACTATGACAAACACGTATCATCACGAAAGTGTATTTTTTTATAGTGAGAGTCGCGCACATATGTCAAATCTAGGGCTTCATCCCTAGTGGGCTGGGGTACAACCATCCTCCTCACCATTCAACCACATGTTGGTTCATATTTGGAGCTCTAGTCTCGGTGCACGACAATCGCACACAATTGTCGGACTCTGCCGACATCAGAACACAAGCCCTTCCCTTTTCACGCCTTCGAGTACCTCATTTTTTGGAACTTGTATGAATCCTGAATATTTCTATTTTGTTTATCTAATTCTTGTATGGGTTGTATTTATAGAACACAATATGAGAGGAGACTTTAAGTATAAGACGTGATATTGCATGTTCAAACTAATTCTATCTCTATTGCTCCTTGTTTTACCTACATGTATATACTTTTAACAATGTTATTACACCATCAATTCACAAAATAAATGTTGTTAGGTACCATCTCTAGTTCATCCCCAAAAGTTAAGATCTATCTAGCCCGTTCCTCATTTTCATTAGTTTCCCATATTTAGCTTTTTTTCTCCCAAAATTTCCCCCACTAGCCCATTTTTCTCTAGGAGAGGCAATTCTTGATAAAAAAATAGAGGAGCCCCTCACCTCCTATATCCACAATGTGTGGGTCGGCACATTGCCTGATTAGCCTAGCTATAAAACCTAGCGCCGCCCTCCCAAACTGAAGCCCATCCTGCCGTGGATCCATTTCCACTGTCATCGCCCCCGATTTGGGCCGTCATCATCGCCTACCTCAAGGTCGAAGTGGCCGCTTCCTCGAGCTCCCATTATGTTGCCATGTCGACTCTCGGTCTCCCACACTGCCTCGAGCATTCCGCGTTGTAGCCCCAGCTTCTGCGGCCGCCATTTGAGCCATCTTCTCCGTCTCTAGCACCACCACCGCCATGACATCCCTTGTCACCGTCCGAGTCATTTTTTCTATCGCCGAGCACTCCCTGAGCACCACAGACCGCTGGCAACCTCGAGATCATGTTGCAACCGCCGCAACAAAATACATGGCATGCGACTACGGTCGTGGGGCAAGTGGGTAACGATGATTTGTAACCTAGATGCAACGGTGCGTGATATGTCCATTTTGCATCATTTTTTCCTACTATTATTTATAATGTTTTGGGTTAATATTTCACTTCATGAGGCAATTCTAATGAATTTTCTCTCATATTTTGCAAGTTTCACATGAAGAGAAAAATTGTCGTCATATGGAATTCTGGACCTGAAAAAGCTACAACGTAGATAGTTATTCTCCGGAGCTCCAAATGACCTGAAAATTTACGCAGATTTATTTTGGAATTAATAAAAATATTGGAAGAAGAAATACTAGGAGGGGACCACCAGGGGGCCACAAGCTCAGGTGGCGCCCCCCCTGGGGCGCGCTATGTAAGCTTGTGGGCCCCCAGCAAGCCTCCGGAGTCCTCCTCCTATATGGTGCCATGTGCCCTAGAAAAAAAATCATAAGAATACTTTTGGGATGAAGCGCCGCCGTCTCGAGGCAGAACCTGGGCAGGAGCATTTTGCTCTCCAGCAGAGCAATTCCGCCGGGGACACTTTCCTCCGGGAGGGGGAAATCGAAGCCATCGACATCACTGTCGGTGTCAAAACCGGCGGATCTCGGGTAGGGGGTCCCAAACTGTGCGTCTAAGGTGGATGGTAACAGGAGGCAGGGGACACGATGTTTACCCAGGTTCGGGCCCTCTTGATGGAGGTAATACCCCACGTCCTGCTTGATTGTTCTTGATGATATGAGTATTACAAGACTTGATCTACCACGAGATCATAGAGGCTAAACCCTAGAAGTTAGCCTATGGTATGATTGTATCTTGCCCTATGGACTAAACCCTCCGGTTTATATAGACACCGGAGGGGGCTAGGGTTACACAGAGTCATTTACAAGGGAGGAGATCTACATATCCGTATTTCCTAGCTTGCCTTCCACGCCAAGGAGAGTCCCATCCGGACACTGGACAAAGTCTTCAATCTTGTATCTTCATAGTCCAACAGTCCGGCCAAAGGATATAGTCCGGCTGTCCGGAGACCCCCTAATCCAGGACTCCCTTAGTAGCCCCTGAACCAGGCTTCAATGACGATGAGTCCGACGCGCAGTATTGTCTTCGGCATTGCAAGGCGGGTTCCTACTCCGAATACTCCATGGAAGATTTTGAACACAAGGATAGTGTCCGGCTCTGCAAAACAAGTTTCACATACCACCGTAGAGAGAATAATATTTCCACAAATCCACTCTGCTGACACGTTTTGACAGCATGACATTACGCCTTGGCCCGGTCATTATTCAAACCGTTTTTCTCAACCAGCACCGCACATATCGTGAGGCGGTTTTCTTGACACGTCTTGTCAAAGCAGAGATCGTGTCCCCCTTATTACGGATTCTCCTCAATACGGACGTGGGTAACCCAACCGCGCCATTAATTACTGCGCTTGGGGAATAAGCGATTTTACCAGGAAAGTGGGGAGGCACATCGCCTCCTACGCCCTTATAAAGGGGCAAAGATCACCCACGCCTTCTTCCTCCTCGCTTATCCATTCCCGCACACTCGAGCTCTAGCGCCCAAGCTCGTGTTCTTCTTCTCAAACCACTCCAAGTATGTCCGGAGCAGGAGGCAAGTGGATGGTCTCCTCCGTCACAGAGGATAACATCAAAAAGTTACGGGAAGCCGGATATCTGGCCGCGGATATCACGCACCGGCTGCCAGATGCAGGGCAGATCATCCCAACACCCGAACCCCATGAGAGGGTAGTTTTTCTTACCCACTTTGTCCGCGGACTGAGATTTCCTCTCCACCCGTTTGTCCGCGGGCTCATGTTCTACTACGGGCTGGATTTTCATGATCTGGCCCCCAATTTCATCCTCAACATCTCGGCGTTTATCGTCGTGTGCGAGGCCTTCCTCCGCATCAAGCCCCATTTCGGCCTGTGGCTGAAGACCTTCAATGTCAAACTGAAGGTGGTGGTCGGCCAGCAAGCGGAGTGCGGAGGTGCCATGGTGGGCAAGATGCCTAATGTCACCTGGCTTGAAGGCTCCTATGTGGAGACCATAAAGGGGTGGCAATCGGGGTGGTTTTACATCACCGAGCCGCGTGACACCAACTGTATGACGGCCCCCGAATTCCGATCCGGCATCCCCACATGGCTCACCTCCTGGAAAGAGAAGGGCCTGTCCTGGGATTCCTCGGTAGAGCTGACCGGACTCCAGACCTGCATCAAGAACATGATGAGCAAGAAAATCAAGCTCGTCAACGTGGTCCAGGTCATGCTCTTCCGCCGGATTCTCCCGTGTCAACAACGGGTATTCAACTTGTGGGAGTTCGACCCGGCCAAGCATCAGACGCTGCGAGAGCTCTATGACACGATGCACGAGGACGTCTGGAGGGTGCTGTTCAAGGGCGCCGAGGTACCTCCTTCCCTCACTGAGGACCGCGGGCTCAGCGCAAAG
The DNA here is from genome assembly GCF_003073215.2 of Triticum urartu. NCBI lineage: Eukaryota > Viridiplantae > Streptophyta > Magnoliopsida > Poales > Poaceae > Triticum > Triticum urartu. The sequence goes on along the minus strand of NC_053022.1, from coordinate 522,557,975 downwards.
CACCGTGCCAATCCGGTAAGTTTTTATATTTCATAGGGTATCCATTTGCCCCAGTTTAAACATGTGCGGGATCTAAGCCTTCCATGCCTTTAACAGGACTTGGTGAAGACAGCGGAGCAGATCGATTGCCCCACCCCTCTGCCGGAGGACCCTGCAGACGCTCTCCTGATGGAGATGCTGGTTCCGGCACCTTACGAGGTGCCGGTGAAGAAGGCCAAGAAGAAGGCCGCGGGGACCCGAAAGGGTCTCCGGCGCAAGGTTGTATCGGACTCATCGTTCGATAACTCCGACGCACCCTCCTCCCACGAAAACGAGGAGGAGCAAGAGGAAAGTTCTCCCCCCAGCCGGGGAAGACAAGAAAAGGAAGGCCGACCCAACCGGGGAGGCTGAAGGGTCCAAGAAGGGCAGGACCCTCCCTCCGGACTGCTCCACGACGGCCGCCTACAGTGGCGATGAGTGGCTACCCAGGGTCAAGCCCCTGGCGAAGTCGTAAGTATCCGGACACCATAGCAATTCATGGTATGTTTTACTGCACTGCTTCTTCTCATGCCGAACATGATTATGCAGTCCGTCCCGAGCTCATCTCGATGTATCTTCGTCGAGCGGTTCGTTGGACTCATTGGATATGAACATCGGTTCTCTTCCGACCGCCTCCACCCCTTGCCCTGCGGAAAACGTCGAGGTGTTGTCTCAACAGGCGCCGGGCCAAGGGGAGGCAGTCCTGGGGGCGCCTCGAGGCGACCTTCAGGACCCTGGGCGCAAAGGGAGCCGGACTCCCATGGGCTCCAGGTTCGGCCCCCAGCCGAACACTGCACCAGAATCTTCGGTGGTTCTGGACTCCAGTGGGTGATCCCCCGTTAAGGGGGGCCAGCCGCCCGTGCCGGTGTCCTCTGTCCATCCAGAGGCACCGGGCAACTTGCTGGAAGCGCTTCGCAGCGCGTCCATCGATGAGGAGCACCGCACTATCATGAGTGCGGTAATCGAGAAGGTTCAGTCCGCCAAAAATGGACTGACCGAAGCTTGCGCCAGCCTCCTAACAGTGTTTGAGGTAAGCAATCAAAGTATAAGAAAGTATTACCGCATAGATAGTAGCCCCTGATGCTCTGTTTGGCGTCCGAGAAGAAAGGCTGAATAGAGGATCAAATGATGACTCAGGAGTCTAATCAAAATATATCTATGTGTATGTGCAGGCTTCACTGCTGGCCGCTGCCGCACGTACTGCGGAGGTCTCTGCACTAAAGCAGGGCCTGGGGCGGTCCAAGAACGAGCTTAGCCTTACCAAGAGGCAGCTCGAGGAGAGCAAAGGTAAGCAATACCTTGTCTACGCTTTTAAAAAGAAGTTCGGTTGTAAAATAATAGGATCATCATGAATTTGTCAGGGGCTAGGACCGAAGTGGCGGCCCTGAAGAAGGAGCTGTCCGAGGCCGAAGACAAAGCGGCCAAGGAGCACATTGAGCGGGAGAAACAAGAAGCCCGAGTGGGCGAGGTGCAGCAGGAGCTCGAGGCTCTCGCCAAAAAACACGAGTCCTTGGAGCTTGACTCTAAGACACGAGAGTCCGAGCTCGCACAGGCGCTTGAAAGCGCCCGAAGCACCAAGGCTGAAGCCCACAAGGCCCTCTAGGAGATTGATGTGGTGAAGAAGGTAGCAGTGGGTAAGGAATTCATTATGCAAAGCAAGCACGTGAAGGAGACTTTCCTTTTTCTTACCTGAGTTCGGAGCTCTCCAGGAGTGTTTGCAGATCTTCCCCGCAATGTAATGGATGCCGCGGAGTTTTACCGAGCTGAGGAGGGGAGCTCGACGGAGAAGTTGTTCTGGTCTCAGTATACTGGGACCGAACACCCCGTGCCCTTGAGCGACCAGCTGAAGCAGTTGGTCGATCTTCACAAGGCGGCCGAACAAGCCATGAGGAGCCTTATAGTCCGGATGTGGCCTGGCGAGCCCCTGTCCGGCAGCTACTTCGGTCTGGTAAGGCGGCTCGTCGACGCCTGCCCACGGCTTGAAGTCATAAAGCGGTCCGTCTGCATTGAGGGTGCGCGCAGGGCTTTTGCCCGGGCGAAGGTGCACTGGGCGAAGCTGGACGCCGTGAAGCTGGTGAAGGAGGGGCCGCCGGAGGGCAAGGAGCATCGCTGCCCCGAGATGTACTATGAGAGTGTCTTGAAGGGTTCCCGCCTTGTGGCGGATGAGTGTGCCAAGGATGTAATTTTTGAATGAACATGCTCATGTGGTCCTGTAATATGAAACGAGTTCATTTGCGCCATGCGACGCTTTTTTAATTTAAAATATTACCTTCTGTGCGGCCGTTTATAAAATCTGAGAGTTGGCCAGTCGTTGGCTTCTGCCCCCATGTAACTAGTACTGGGGTGTTCGAGATAAACCTGAGCACTCTTTACCCCAATTTTGGGTCCTTCAAGGGAGGTGTTCAGCGCAACGAACCAGGCAATCGGACTATAATGCTTTTATCACTCTCACTTAGCCATAGAAGTCTACAATTTTAAATTTTGGTGAAGCCCCTGGTATTCGGAAGGCTGAATTTGGGGCGCTATATACGCCTAAGCCGGAGAAGGCCGACTCCTCGCCCGAAGCGGAAAAAGTCTTTAAGGACTTGAGACCTCTCGAACAGCGACCAGTCTCTCGCCTTATCATGACAGTCAGTTTTCGACTTTCTCTACTGAGGTGCTTGTCCGGAAGAACCGGGACACAATCGCAGTAGTTCTCCCACCGCTACCTTAGCCGATATAGTAGAACGTAAGGTACCAAAGCATGAGAGCCGGGCAAACCCAACTATTGACCCAAGACATGATTCGGAGCTGATGCATATAATACTATAAGTTCGGGGTGCCGCATAGTCGAAAGTGTTTGGACTTCTCGCGCCGTATTATGGGGTAAACGAAAGCCCCTGGCGTACTGACCGTACCTGAATTGCCGAGTGCGGATTGTCGTAAATGGACATAAAGGAAAAAAGAAGAAGAATGAATAATGCGATAATAGGCTTATGCTATGCATTGTTATTTAAATAATACATCAAAGTGTACTGGTACAGGTAGTGCAATAAGCAGAAAGTAGGACTATCTGAAATGTCCTATCCAAGGGCAAGCTGTGTATAGAAAGTGGGTATTATTATTAGAGACCACCTGGGGGTTCCAGTGTACATCTTAGCTTCTTGCCGCCTTGGTTGTTCCTTCCCGTAATGTGTCCGGCAATCATATTGCCGGAAAGGGCTTCCAAAGAGTTAGGCCCTGAAAGAGAAAAGAAATGATAAAGATATACAACCCTGAGGGCGGTTAAGCCGCATTGCGGGATGTGGCCTGATCATGCCCCCGCCTATGTCCATGGTATTTTCAGTGCGTAATTATGTACGCGTGGCACGGATTTCGTCGCTTGACTGGGACTGGGACGGGGGCCGAATTGCTAGGCGAGCTCTGAACGTGCCAGGCGATCATGTTGCAGTTTACTCCGGACACGCTTGAAGGTGTTCGGGGGCTGTATCGCTGAATTAGTGGTTTGCCTTGAAAGGCTGCTTTGTGCTTCTGCTGCGAGGGCCGCAGTGTGCTCTTCCGTGCGGAGCGAGCGTTCTGTGTTTCCATTCACTGTTATGAACCCCCGAGGTCCTGGCATCTTGAGCTTGAGGTATGCGTAATGCGGTACTGCATTGAATTTTGCAAATGCAGTTCGTCCGAGCAGTGCATGATAGCCACTACGAAACAGGACGATGTCGAAGATTAACTCCTCGCTTCGGAAGTTGTCCGGTGATCCGAAGACTACTTCCAGTGTGATTGAGCCCATGCAATGGGCCTCTACACCTGGGATGACGCCCTTAAAGGTGGTTTTGGTGGGTTTGATCCTCAAGGGATCGATACCCATTTTGCGCACTGTATCCTGATAGAGCAGGTTTAGGCTGCTGCCGCCGTCCATAAGGACTCGAGTAAGATGAAATCTGTCGATGATGGGGTCTATGACCAGTGCGGCAGATCCGCCATGGCGGACACTAGTGGGGTGATCCCTGCGATCAAAGGTGATCAGGCAAGCTGACCATGGGTTGAACTTTGGGGCGACAGGGTCCATCGCATAGACGTCCCTTAGTGCATGCTTCCGCTCCCTCTTGGGAATGTGGGTTGCGTATATCATGTTCACCGTCTTCACTTGTGGGGGGAACCCCTTCTGTCCTCCCGTGTTCGGCGGCCGGGGCTCCTCCTCATCATCACTATGCAGCCCCTTGTCCTTGTTTTCGGAATTTAACTTGTCGGCCTGCTTGAACACCCAGCATTCTCTGTTTGTGTGATTGGCTGGCTTGTCGGGGATACCGTGGATTTGACACGAGCGATCCAGTATGCGATCCAAACTGGACGGAGCCGGGGTACTTCTTTAAATGCCTTTTTCCGCTGACCGGATCTAAAGCCCCATGAATCTGGTATTGACTGCCGTATCCTCGGTGTTATCACCGTTATTGCGGTGCTTTGGTCTGTTATGACGTTGTCTGCCGTTGGCATCTTTGGTATCCGAAGTGCCCGGATTCCTCGATGTGTTATTGCTGCGAGCCAGCCAGCTATCCTCACCTGCGCAAAAGCAGGTCATGAGTGTCATGAGGGCTACCATAGACTTCGGCTTCTCCTAGCCAAGGTGGCGGGCAAGCCACTCGTCATAGATGTTGTGCTTGAATGCCGCGAGCGCCTCTGCATACGGACAGTCGGCAATTTGGTTTTGCTTGGTCAGGAACCGAGTCCAGAATTGTCTGGCCGATTCCCCTGGCTGCTGAGTTATATGGCTCAAGTCATCGGCATCCGGTGGTCGCACATAAGTGCCCTGGAAGTTGTCAAGGAATGCGTCTTCCAGATCCTCCCAACTGCCGACGGAGTCTGCTGGCAAGCTATTCAACCAATGCCGAGCTGGTCCTTTGAGTTTTAGTAGGAGGTACTTGATGGCGTGTAGATCATCACCGCGAGCCATGTGGGTGTGGAGGAGGAAATCCTCAATCCATACGGCGGGATCTGTTGTACCATCATATGATTCGATATTTATGGGTTTGAAACCCTCCAGGAATTCGTGATCCATAACTTCATTAGTGAAGCATAGGGGGTGTGCGGCGCCTCTGTGTCGGGCTATATCTCAACGCAGTTCATATGTGTCTTGTCTGCTGTATTCGACCCGGCCGGATTTTCTTTTGGCGTATCCGGCATGACGATCATTGTCCCGTGTCGGCGCGCGTGTCCGTGACCCGTATATTGACCTTGCAAGTTTTGCCTTACTGTCCAATACGTCTCACAGGTCCCGTGTGTTTCCCCGAGCCTTGGTATTTTGGGTTGAGTGGCGGCGGGGTGCAGGTTGAACTTTAGGCTGAAACGCCTCTTTGGCTCGGCCACGTAGTGGCCGGTCAGCCACATCGTACACTGGTGCATGAGGTTTCAATGCTTCCTCCTCGAGGTGAGGTAGCAACCAGCGTTTTGGGTTACTCTTGGAGGAGCGCTCGAGTTCATATTCCTCGGCCGCAAGGACTTTGGTCCATCTGTCTGCTAGCAAGTCTTGATCAGCTTGAAGCTATTGTTGCTTTTTCTTCAGGCTATTTGCCGTGGCCATAAGCCGACGCTTGAAGCACTCCTGTTCGACGGGGTCCTCAAGCACGATGAATTCTTCATCGCCGAGGCTCGCCTCGTCTTTGGAGAGAGGCATGTAATTGACCTCCTCCGGTTCTCCATCTGCTGCCTGCTCTGGAGGGCTGGCTTGTTCATCCTCCGACTCTACATCATGCTGGATGGGATTGTGATTGTCTTCGGCACTATTCGGAGTGTTATTATCTCCTGTGCCGGTATCACTACTTTTTCTATGGCAGGACTTAGAGCGGCGCCGCTGACATCGGCGCTTGGGTTGCTTCTTAGAGGGGTCATTCTCCACTGTCTCGTCGCCATTGCCTTCTTTAGGGGTGTCCACCATATATATGTCATATGATGATGTAGCGGTCCAGCGCCCTGTGGGCGGTGGTTCCTGCTCGTCTCCTGCATCGTCGTCCATACCGTCGATGTCTTCGGAGTCGAAGTCAAGCATGTCAGTTAAATCGTCGACAATGGCTACTAAGTGGGTGGTGGGTGGGCAGCGAATTTCTTCGTCGTCCGCATCCCATTCTAGCCGGACATAGTTCGGCCAAGGTTCTTCTGACAGGGAGAGGGACCTCAATGAATTAGCACATCTCCGAAGAGCGAGTGCTGAAAGATATCCGCGGAGGTGAACTCCATGATCGGCGCCCATTCGGATTCGACGAGCATGGATGTAGGCGGCTCGGAGTCCATGGCCGGAGGTGAATCCAGTGATTCGGTGACAAGGCTCTCGTAAGAGGTGAAGTCAGTATCTGGCTCTATCTCCACTGAGAGTGCGGCCTCCATGGCGGGGTCTATCCCTCCGCTCTCGGATGGCGCGATTTGCTCCGGATTGATGGCCAGAGTAGTAGCAGATGCGATCTCCGAACACTGACAGAGTTACGTCGTGCTCGTCGTGACTGTGCGGCGCACCTGACACGGGCTCGAATCCGTCAAAGATCAAGTCTCTGCGGATGTCGGCAGTGTAGTTTAAGTTTCTGAATCTGACCTAATGGCCAGGGGCGTAGCTCTCGATCTGCTCCAGATGGCCAAGCGAATTGGCCCGTAGTGCGAAGCCGCCGAATACAAAGACCTGTCTGGGGAGGAAAACCTCACCCTGGACCGCATCGCTACCGATGATCGAGGGAGCCATCAAGCCTTATGGTGACGACACAGTGGAACTCTCAATGAAAGCACCAATGTCGGTGTCAAAACCGGTGGATCTCAGGTAGGGGGTCCCGAACTGTGCGTCTAAGGCGGATGGTAACAGGAGGTAGGGGACACGATGTTTACCCAGGTTCGGGCCCTCTTGATGGAGGTAATGCCCTACGTCCTGCTTGATTGTTGTTGATGATATGAGTATTACAAGAGTTGATCTACCACGAGATCATAGAGGCTAAACCCTAGAAGCTAGCCTATGGTATGATTGTATCTTGTCCTACGGACTAAACCCTCCGGTTTATATAGACACCGGAGGGGGCTAGGGTTACACAGAGTCGGTTACAAGGGAGGATATCTACATATCCGTATTTCCTAGCTTGCCTTCCACGCCAAGGAGAGTCCCATCCGGACACGGGACGAAGTCTTCAATCCTGTATCTTCATAGTCCAATAGTCCGGCCAAAGGATATAGTCCGGCTGTCCGGAGACCCCCTAATCCAGGACTCCCTCAATCACCAATGATCCTCTCATTGTGGGAGGATCAATCTTTATCAACATATTCACCAACACCATCTCATCTCAAACCCTCGTTCATCTCTTGTATTCAATCTTTGTCTCAAAACCTCAGATTGGTACATGTGGGTTACTAGTAGTGTTGATTACAGCTTGTAGTTGATGCTAGCTGGTTTATTTGGTGGAATATTATATGTTCGGATCCTTAATCACATACAATACACCTCTGATCTTGAACATGAATATGATTTTTGAGTAGTTAGTTTTGTTCTTAAGTACATGGGAGAAGTCTTATGATAAGTAATCATGTGAAGTTGGTATTCGTTCAATATTTTGATGACACTTCACCATCTTTTGGCATAGGGGGAGGCATTGGGGAGTAATAAGTAGATGATGGGTTGCGAGAGTGATAGAAGTTTAAACCCTAGTTTATGCCTTATTCCGCAAGGGGATGATTTGAATCTATATGTTTCATGCTATGTTTAGATTTATCTTAATTCTTCTTTCGTAGTTGCAGATGCTTGCGAGAGGGGGTAATCATAAGAGGGTTGCTTGTTCAAGTAAGAACAACACCCTAGCATCGGTCCACCCACATATCAAATTATCAAAGTAGTGAATGCGAATCAACTAAACGTGATGAACGTGACTAGAAGAGAATTCCCATGTGTCCTCAAGAACGCTTTGCTTATTATAAGAGAACTTTCCGGGTTGTCCTTTGCTATAAAAAGGATTGGGCCACCTTACTGCGCCTTTACACTATTGCTACTTGCTACTCATTATGAATTACCTTGCTACAAAACTATCTGTTACCGCCACTTTCAATACTTGTAGAGAATACCTTGCTAAAAACCACTCGTCATTTCATTTTGCTCCTCATTGGGTTCGACACTCTTACTTATCGAAAGGACTATGATTGATCCCATATACTTGTGGGTCATCAAGACTCTTTTCTGGTGCCGTTGCCGGGGAGTGAAGCGCCTTTGGTAAGTGGAATTTGGTATGGAAACATTTTAATTACACGCTGAAATTTATTGCTACTTGTCAGCATGGAAAATAATCCTTTGAGGGGCTTGTTCAGGGTATCTTCATCTCGACTAGAAGTGGTAAGAGTCGCTTCTCAACCTACTGAAGCTACTAAAAATATTTACTATGAATTTCCTTTGGGTATTATTGAGAAACTACTTGCTAATTCATATCTAGGAGATGGAACAATACATCCTGATATGCACTTGATATATATAGATGACATTTGTGGATTGTTTAAGCTTGCAGGGTTATCAGAGGATGGAGTTAAGAAGAAGATATTTCTCTTATCCTTGAGGAAAAAGGCATTATCTTGGAATATACTATTGGATGATATTGGAACATGGGACTGGAATCGATTGAAGCTGGATTTCCACTAGAAATTTTATCCCATGCACTTGGTTCATCGTGATCAGAATTATATATCTATCTATCTATCTATCTATATATATATAATGTTTGGCCTCGTGAAGGAGAAAGTATTGCTCAAGCTTGTGGGAGGCTTAAATATATGATGCACACATGCCCCAATCATGAGCTCTCAATAGAGATGATTATACAAAACTTTTATGCTCGGCTTTCTCATAATGATCGTTCAATGCTTGATACATCTTCTACTGGTTCCTTTTGTTGGGAAACGTAGCACGCAAGATCTATCTAGGAGATGCATAGCAACGAGAAGGGGAGAGTGTGTCTACGTACCCTCGTAGACCAAAAGCGGAAGCGTTTGACAACGCGTTTGATGTAGTCGAACTTCTTCTAGCTCCGACCAATCAAGCATCGAACGTACCACACCTCAGAGTTCTGGACACGTTCATCTCGGTGACGTCCCTCGCCTTCTTGATCCAGCAAGTTGTAGAGGTAGTAGATGAGTTCCGTCAGCACAATGGCATGGTGACGGTGATGGTGAAGTGATCCGCGCAGGGCTTCACCTAAGCACTACGAAGATATGACCGTGGGAATAAACGGTGGAGGGGGGGGGGCGCCGCACACAGCTAGGCAATTGTCTGGTGTGTTCTAGGGGCGCCCCTGATACGCCTCCAATGTATCTATAATTTTTTGATTGTTCAATGCTGTTATATTATCAATCTTGGATGTTTTACAATCATTTATAGTCATTTTATATTATTTTTTGGTACTAACCTATTCACATAGTGCCAAGTGCCAGTTGCCGTTTTTTCCATGTTTTTTACATCTCAGAAAATCAATATCAGACGGAGTCCAAATCCCCCGAAACTTTACGGAGAATTTTTATGGGCCATAAGGAGCACAACGGGCCCTGGCTGCGCCTGGGGGTGCCCCGAGGGGGGCACAACCCACCAGGGCGCGCCAGGAGGCCCAGGCGCGCCCTGGTGGGTTGTGCCCACCTCGGGTGCCCCCCCCGGACCGCCTCTTTGCTCTATAAATACCCCAATATTCCAGAAACCGTAGAGGAGCAATGAAATATTCATCCAACCACCGCAGAGTCCAGAACCACCAGATCCAATCTAGACACCATCTCAGATGGGGTTCACCACCTCCATTGATGCCTCTTTGATGATGCGTGAGTAGTTCTTTGTAGACCTTCGTGACCGTAGTTAGTAGCTAGATGGCTTCCTCTCTCTCGTTGAATTCTCAATACAATGGTCTCTTGGAGATTGAGGGAGTCCTGGATTAGGGGGTGTTCGGGTAGCCGGACTATACCTTCAGCCGGACTCCTGGACTATGAAGATACAAGATTGAAGACTTCGTCCCGTGTCTGGATGGGACTTTCCTTGGCGTGGAAGGCAAGCTTGGCAATGCGGATATTCAAGATCTCCTGCCATTGTAACCGACTCTATGTAACCCTAACCCTATCCGGTGTCTATATAAACTGGAGGGTTGTAGTCCGTAGGCAATCGACTCCATATACAACAATCATACCGTAGGCTAGCTTCTAGGGTTTAGCCTCCTTGATCTTGTGGTAGATCTACTCTTGTACTACCCATATCATCAATATTAATCAAGTAGGAGTAGGGTTTTACCTCCATCGAGAGGGCCCGAACCTGGGTAAAAAACATCGTGTCCCTTGTCTCCTGTTACCATCCGGCCTAGACGCACAGTTCGGGACCCCCTACCCGAGATCCGCCGGTTTTGACACCGACATTGGTGCTTTCATTGAGAGTTCCTCTGTGCCGTCACAATCAGGAAGGATGCCTCCTCCCGTCTTTAAAGACGGCGCCGTTGCTAAGGGAGCCTTGGCTGTCGGCCAAACCCTCCGGCTAGGTGGTTTCCTCATGACCGCCTGTTCGGCTGTTGCGCCGACGGTGACCTCTCGGGTCATCAAAATCAACCTACACGTCAGCTCGGAGCTCGTCGAGCAGCTAGATCCAATGGAGCTCTCTTCCGTAAACGAGCTCTTGGATCGCATCGCCGCCCTGGGGGTCGCTATGGATTACGACCAGGTTGGGCTTAAACCCGATCTAAGAGAAATTAACTCTCCCCAAGTCACCCACCACGTTGCCGTGGTAGAGGCGCAGTGCGGCGACCCTTCATCTATTTTAAGGACTAGCTACGTCCGAATTCCCGACTCCTCCAAGCCGGATACCCGCAGAGAGGAGGATGTAACTCAAGACCTGAGCTTAGGATCAGGCAACGGGCTAGATTCGTTGGACAACATCCAAGAATCCGAACTTCAAAGTTCGGAAACTCTTTGGCCTCCGAATCTTGGATTGGGTGTGGTTTCAGATTCAACGACACCCGCCCACCCGAACATAAGCGATCTCTCCCAAATCAGGCAGAAGCCGAAGGAAACAGTACATCATTACTGGGCCAGATTCCTCTTGGTTATGAACAGGATAAAGGATTGCTGCGAGGGAGACGCAATCTCAATTTTCTGCAGTAATTGCACGGATGAGGGAATCCTTAACGCCGTAAGTCGTCGTGATATTACACGCTTCGCCGACTTGGCGTCCATAGTACAAAAATACTGTGCGATGGAAAGCGCCTGGAAAACCGAAATAAATTTTTGGGATAATCCGGCCTTGAATAATAATCCCGTCCGAACTAAGAGGGCGCATCATCATAGGACACCCGGGATAAACACCAAAAAGCCAAAACCCTCTACAGGGCATGGAACTGTACTGGAAAGGTGGCTTGATGGACCCTGTAGAATTCACACTACAGAGGACGCCACACCAACTCACAGCCTTAGAGCATGTTGGATACTCCGGCAGGTGGCCAAAATTGGCAAGGACCTCTTAATTCTGGAGGCCGCAGAAAGCCAGCCCGAGGACACCAGTACCGTTCTCACAGTCTTCGAGACTTTCGCATCAAACAATATGCGAAAAAGAACACTCCGCAGCCTCGCTGAAGTCTATCAAGTTGCAACAATAAATCCATGGAGCGACACTGCTATTACCTTCAATGCAAGTGATGAACCTAGATTCCGAACAGCCCGAGCACTAGCCGCATTGGTCCTCAGTCCCATAGTGGACGGCTTTCGCCTCACCAAGGTGCTCATGGATGGAGGCAGCGGACTGAACCTCATTTATGAGGAAACCCTTCAAAAAATGGAAATAGACTGGAACCGCATCGAGCGAAGCAGCACAACCTTTAGAGGAATAATCCCCAGTCGGGAAGCGCGCTGCACAGGAAAAATCACACTAGATGTGGTGTTCGGCACGCCGGATAATTACAGGTCCAAAGAAGTCACGTTTCAGGTGGCCCTGTTTAAGAGCGGATATCACGCTTTACTAGGGCGGGAAGCATTCACAATCTTCCAAGCAATACCCCATTACGAGTACATGAAGCTTAAGATGCCTGGGCCGAATGGAATTATCACTCTAGCTAGTGATCCAGAGATAGCACTCCGCACCGAAAACAAGACGGCCGCATTAGCCCTTGAGGCGCTATCCGAAGCCTTAGTGGCCGAGGAACTGACTGCGCTGCGCTCCACGGTTAACAGGGATGATGTGATACTCGATAAGAGATCCAAATCCACATCCTTCAAGCCAGCTGACGAAATAGTCAAATTCCAGGTCCATCCAACAGACCCCAATAAAACAGCTTCCATCGGGGCACAACTGAACCCTGATGTAGACGCCGCACTGCGAGAGTTCCTACGAGAGAACTGGGACATTTTCGCCTGGCACCCTTCAGACATGCCAGGGACCCCACGCAGGCTGGCCAAACACAGCTTAAATATCCTAAAAGGATTCAAACCTGTCAAACAAGCCCTTCGGCGTTTTTCCGAACCCAAGAGACAGGCTATGGGAGAGGAGCTAGCCAAGCTATTGGAGGCCGGATTCATTAGAGACATAAAACATCCGGACTGGCTAGCAAACTTGGTGATGGTACCAAAGAAGGACAAATCCTGGCGCCTGTGTGTCGATTTTAAAGACCTTAACAAGGCTTGCCCAAAGGATCCCTTCCCCCTCCCCGTTATCGGTCAAATTATCGATGCCACCGCAGGACACGACTCGTTGTGTTTCCTCGATGCATACTCCGGATACCATCAAATCAAGATGGCAGAATCAGACCAAGCCGCAACAACATTCATCACACCATACGGCCCATTCTGCTTCAACACAATGCCCTTCGGGCTGAAAAACGCCGGCGCAACATATCAGCGCATGATCCAGACATGTCTGGCAAATCAGATCGGCAAAACAGTGGAGGCGTACATGGATGATGTGGTCTTCAAATCAAGACATGTCGAATCTCTAGTAGACGACTTGAGGCTTACATTCGATAACCTCCGAAAATATGACATCAAGCTCAACCCGGAAAAATGCGTCTTCGGCGTTCCAGCCGGAAAGCTCTTGGGCTTCATTGTATCCGGTAGAGGAATTGAAGCAAATCCAGCCAAGATCCGAGCTTTGTCACAATTGGATATCCCAAAGGACCTCAAACAAATACAAAAATTAACCGGATGCGTGGCGGCTTTAAGCCGCTTCATCCCCCGCTTGGGAGAAAAGGCACTACCCCTTTATCGCGTCCTTCGGCGCACCGAACACTTCGAGTGGACGGAGGCCGCCACGGCCGGACTTGATGAAATAAAAGCCATATTGGCAACAAACCCAGTCCTGGCCGCGCCGAACACCGGCGAACCAATGTCATTGTATATTGCAGCAACACATCAAGTTGTCAGCGCAGTGCTCGTTGTCGAGCGGGAAACAGATGGACACAAATTCCCCCTTCAAAGGCCGGTCTGCTACGTATCCACTGTCCTCACTCCATGCAAATCACGGTACCCGCATTATCAAAAGATTGCATACGCGGTATTCATGGCATCCCGGAAGCTACGACACTACTTTCAAGAGTGTTCCATAACAGTAGCCTCGGAAGTACCACTCAACGATATTATCAACAACCGTGATGCAACGGGCCGGATTGCAAAATGGGCCATCAAGCTTCTCCCATTCGATATAACCTATAATCCACGGCGAGCTATTAAATCGCAAGTTTTGGCCGACTTCGTCGCAGAATGGACGGAGGCCGAGCTCCCTAAAGCGTACGACACATATTCAAACTGGATTATGCATTTCGATGGCTCCAAAATGTTGGCCGGACTGGGGGCTGGCGTCGTCCTGACGTCCCCCACAGGAGACACAGTCCAATATGTGCTCCAGATCATGTACATGGATTCCAACAATGCAGCCGAATATGAGGCCCTCCTACATGGTCTCCGGATAGCAGTATCCATGGGTATCCAGCGCCTAGAGGTACGCGGGGAGTCAAACCTCGCGACATCCCAAATAAATGGAGACTTCGACGCCAAGGACCCAAAAATGGCAGCTTACCGCAACGCCGTCCTAAAAATGTCAGCTCGGTTCGAAGGGCTGGAGTTTCACCATATAGCCCGAGAAAACAATCAAGCAGCGGACGTCCTGGCACGCATCGGAGCAAAACACGATGCAGTCCCCCCAACATCTTTTTGGAAAGATTGTTCAAGCCATCCGTAGCATGGGAGGGGGAACCCACAAATAACAGCCAGGACCCAGCCGCACCACTCGACGCCGAACAATCTGACATAATTGGAGGCTCTGCCAATGAAATTACACCTCCAGCCCACGTACTAATGGCGGTCATCGCCCCGTGGACAGAACCATTCCTAGCCTACCTTACTAGGCAGGAACTCCCGGAGGACCAAAACGAGGCCCGCTGCATAGTGCGGCGATCTAAAGCCTATAGAGTCCATGAGGGAGAGCTTTATAAGAAAAGCACTACCGGAGTCCTTCAAAGGTGCATCTCCGAAGAGGAAGGGCGGAACCTTCTGGCTGAAATTCATGCTGGACTCGGTGGTCACCACGCCGCTGCTCGGTCCCTTGTTAGCAAGGCTTTCCGTACAGGCTTTTATTGGCCGACGGCCCGAGCAGACGCTCAGGACCTAGTCCAACGATGCGCTGGTTGCCAACTTTTTGCCAACCAAAGCCATATGCCACCCACCGCACTCCAAACTATACCCATCACCTGGCCTTTTGCGGTCTGGGGGCTTGACATGGTCGGACCCCTTAAAGGTGGGACCGATAGGAAAAAATACTTACTGGTCATGGTGGATAAATTCACCAAATGGATAGAAGCCAAGCCTGTTAAAACGGCTGAATCCGGACCTGTGATAGACTTCATATCCGGGGTTGTACACCGTTATGGCGTCCCCCACAGCATCATAACCGATAACGGTACAAACTTTACCGCCGACGAGGTAAAACTCTGGTGCAAAAACATGGGCATCAAGCTCGATTATGCTTCCGTCTATCACCCACAAACCAACGGCCAGGTCGAACGTGCAAATGGTCTTATCATAAGCGGCATTAAACCCAGACTGGTGCGGTCCCTCAAGGAATCTAACACGCACTGGGTAGAGGAGCTCGACTCCATGCTATGGGGGCTGCGGACCACGCCAAATCGCACCACCGGATACACACCATTTTTTATGGTGTACGGCGCAGAGGCAGTTCTGCCCCGCGACATAATTCATGACTCACCTAGAGTGCGCATGTACGAAGAAAGAGAAGCCAAGCTCGATCGGCAGGACAACTTGGACGCCCTGGAGGAGGAGCGTGACGTGGCAAAAGCCCGTTCTACATTTTATCAACAACAGGCCTGAAGATATCAAAGCAGAGAAGTACGGGCCAAAAATTACAATGTTGGCGAACTAGTTCTACGCCTGCCGGATAAGAAAAAGGACAAACTCAAGCCCAAGTGGGAAGGTCCATTCATAAGTGACCAAGTCCTGACTGGCGGGGCGTACCGCCTGTGAGATGCGCCGGATAACCGACTCGAGCCGAACCCGTGGAACGCCACCCGTCTCCGAAGATTCTATGCCTAGCGCCGGACTCTGTGTTCGTCTCCTTCCTCTGTCCATTTTTTGCATTTTTCTGTCTTACATTTCTCTCCTTCCCCTCTTTTCTTTTATAGCCCTTAAAGGCTCATCTAGTGACGCGCCACTCGTGCTCATTAAACCTGGGGGCTTCTTTAACAGAAGCTTATTTATACGGGCTTCACGCCCAACACATGCGTCAAACTTCCGCATGTACCTTTTTCTTCACCATTATATGCATCGATATGACTTAAGTTTTGGCCAAGCTGGATTGCCTGGCTCCTGTGCTTACCCCTACGTTCCCGATTGTTCGGCTAGGCGGTAAAGGGAGCACCTCTGCGATTGTTACTACCAGGTCAGCCGGATGTGTACCTCAGACTGGGTGAAGCCGAAAGCTAGCGTTCTTAAGGGAATATTCGGCCGGTGAGATAAAAGATGATCTTTTTACTCATTTTATGCGCCCCCAGATGCTTTTTTCTGCGTCTTTTTACGCAGTCCGGACATGCATTTTAGGGCATGCCTCCCAGCGAAAGGAACCCCTAACGAAACTATTCTCTCTGGAAGATGTTTCTTACTAACCATGTAATATAACATAACTAGTTGGGCACTTGTCTGATAAAGCACTAATGACCCCTACGCCTGGTCTCCACGCATACCATGGTTCTTATATAACCGCTATGGTATTCGGACACACTCCGGACCGTCAGGTCCCGAGGTTGAAGCGAAAAGGTCGGCAATGACAAACGATCTACAATCCGGCTAGAAGGCATTACACATGTCAATTCAAAATTACATAGTCATTCTGACTGATTGTATTCCTCTTCTATACCATCTAACAGGCTGTCTAATTTACAGTCCTGCTGGGAATACTTCGCGGCCAACTCTACTTGGCCGTATACTAAGCTCACAGGGATCTCCTTCCCGTCAGGCCCCACTGGTCCGACCTCGGCCATGTGGTTTGGGTCAGACTTCGTAAAACGGGTCTTCACCATGGCCCAGGCTTCCCTAGCGCCTTGTCGGCAGGCGATATCTTCCACAACCGGAAGCGCCGCCGAGCTCCCTTCAGCTTCTCCGCAAGCTCTCCAAGGCCCTCGGGCATGGAGTGGGCAAGCCATAAGGCTTGGGAAACGCCTCGCATCGCCTGCCGAATTCGCTCGTGCAGTTGCATGAGTTCGGGAAGAAGGTCACCCGTAGAACCGGGCATCTCCTCTGCAGGATGACCTGTGAGCATACCTACAGACATTACTCTGTTAGTCGACTTCCTCGCCGAACTCTTTTTTCAAAGTTCATTCAAGCACTTACTAAATATGCCGCGTCGAAGCCACTGATTCTCCTTCGTGGAGTCCGACAGCTGGCCACGAACATCTTTAAGTTCGACGTCCAGCCTGGTGTTGGCATCCTGAAGATCATTCTTCTCTCGCCTCACCTTTGTCAACGTACTCTCACCAGCCTTTAGCCGGCGTAAGAGTTGTTGCTTTTCCGGATCGAGTTCGGCGCCATCTGCAACATGATTTGTCAGATTTGCACCCACACCGCACAATACTAATCTTTCGAAGTGTATCTTACCTGAGGGGGTCTGTTTGGCTCCCCTGCTGCGGCTAGTGCGGCCTCTAGTTGGGCCTTGCACTTTTCCAGCTCCTGGGACAGTACAGTATTCTTCTCTGTAAGAACCTGCATATTAAATGATCCTTAAATCAGTTGCTCTAACTGTTTCAAGTCTCGGGGGCTACTAGTATATATATATTTGACCAAAATTTTCTTACCCGTATGTCTTTTACATACTGCTTTGTGGCTCTGGCTAAACTATTTTGAGCGGCACGGAGGTACGCATCTCCCGAATTAAAGGCATCTAAAGCCTCTTGGGAGAAACAAGCGTCACGTAGAACTGTCCGGCGACGCCTGTGGTTCATGGCACTCTCCACTTCAGAATTTGTGGTAGACAGCCTGTCCGCATCCTCTGTCGGAGGAGCGTCCGGTGCGCGCCTTGTGCTCGCCTCCGCTTCCTGACCAGCCGTTGGAGCCTGGCTGGTGGAGGCGCGATTGGCCACCTCTCCGGATGTAGTCCGGCGAGGTCTCTTCGTTCTGAAGATAGCACGAACGTTAATATGCCCTGACAGAATAACACCAGGGAAACAGAGGGTGCGCTATACCTTTGCACCGGCATCTCAGTCCAGACTACATTCCTTTTTGCCCCACGGGGCCCTGCGGCCCCTCGTTGGCTAGCCACCGCAGGTTTGGCCTCCTGCCTCGGAAATCTCCCCTACAAAACACGGTTGTCCTCAGAAACACCGGAATACGTGAGAGTGGAATCTCTCTCAAGGGAATGAGACTCCGGTTTCTGTCACCTGGGAGGCCGGGATTAACCCTGGGTAATCAGCCGTGATGGCTACCAAGGTATTGTCCTTGCTTAGCTGATGGAACACCCCGTTGATAAGCTCCACCGATATGTCCGGATCCTCTTCGGAGTCCGGATCGAGGGACCGTTCTGGGTCCTCGGGCTATGGAGGGCGGCTGTTTATATCCTTTACCACCTGTCGCAGTTCCTGCATTGAAGTCGTTAGACTACATATCTAACCGTGGGAGTATAAAACAAACGGGCAAGCGCAGTTGTTCACTTACCCAACTTGCAGGATCGTACATAGTAAATCCGGCCCGCGGGTTGACGCGGAGGAATTCCTCCTTTTCTCCCTTGTACAAAGAGGATAAGATCTTTACTAGAGCGGCAGCTGAGGCCAGCCCCTTACGACCGTAACGGGTGGCGTCATCCTCCCCGTTGAAATCCCACATGGGGTGGCCTCTATATTGAAGTGGCTGCACCCCCCGCATAATGCATGCGGCCATGACTCCAATCATGGTTAGTCCGGAATGAGCTAACAGTCTTATCCGGCCCATCAGGTAAAGGACGTCTCTGTCGCTTTCTCTCTGAGAGCTCCGCGGACGCCAGCTCAAGCGTTTCTTCAATGGAGCACTGTTGAACTCAGGGAGACCGACCCGGATAGGGTCCGGTAACGGGACGTCATCTATGTAAAACCACTCCGAAGGCCAGTCCTCGGACGCCTTCTTTGGGGTTCCGGATAGGTATCCGGTCCCGGCGATGCGCCATACTTCGGCTCCGCCCACTTGGTATATAGACCCCTCTCGAGAATGGGGCACCAGGCAGAATAACCTCTCCCATAGCGCGAAATGAGCCTCAATGCCTAAAAATAGCTCGCAAAGGGCGACGAAACCCGCAATATGTAATACGGAGGCGGGCGTGAGATTGTGCAGCTGGAGGCCATAGAACTCCAGAAGCCCGCGGAGAAATGGACGAATTGGAAACCCCAGTCCCCTTATTAGATAGGGGACGTGGCACACCCACTCTCCTTTAGAAGGATTGGGGGTGCTCTCCGCTTGTTTTCCGCCATTGTAGGTGGCGAGACCGGCTCGGACCGGGACCATGTATGCCTGAGGGAGAAATCCCTTGGCATGAAGCGACGCTAACTCGCTATGCGGGATGGTGCAGCTCTCCCAGTCCCCGGGTTTGGGACCGGAGGGGCGAGGGGAGGAGCTCCGACGGCTGGTCATGTTGGAATGGACCTTTGCTGGAAGCGCTCTGATGATAACTCGCGGAGAGGAGAAGATGTGGTTTGGACCTAAATCCCCATCCCGTTAAATAGGCGGCTTGTTTATATGGCTAGGGGTAAAAATTCCCTGGCTTTTCGCATTCGTTTGACACGTGGAAGACGACCATTATTGGGCGTGGGAGCCGAGGAGCGCTACATTACAAAAATCGGACATTATTCCTACAGGTACACAGGATTTGGAGAAGAACCCGCCTTGCAATGCCGAACAATCTGCGCGCCGGACTCGTCATCATTGAAGCCTGGTTTAGGGGCTACTGAGGGAGTCCGGGATTAGGGGGTGTTCGGGTAGCCGGACTATACCTTCAGCCGAACTCCTGGACTATGAAGATACAAGATTGAAGACTTCGTCCCGTGTCCGGATGGGACTTTCCTTGGCGTGGAAGGCAAGCTTGGCGATGCGGATATTCAAGATCTCCTACCATTGTAACCGACTCTATGTAACCCTAACCCTATCCGGTGCCTATATAAACCGGAGGGTTGTAGTCCGTAGGCAATTGACTCCATATACAACAATCATACCGTAGGCTAGCTTCTAGGGTTTAGCCTCCTTGATCTCGTGGTAGATCTAGTCTTGTACTACCCATATCATCAATATTAATCAAGCAGGAGTAGGGTTTTACCTCCATCGAGAGGGCCCGAACCTGGGTAAAAAACATCGTGTCCCTTGTCTCCTGTTACCATCCGGCCTAGACGCACAGTTCGGGACCCCCTACCCGAGATCCGCCGGTTTTGACACCGACAGAGATCCATATGATGTAACTCTTTTTGCGGTGTGTTTGTTGGGATCTGATGAACTTTGATTTTATGATCAGTTATATCTTTTTATATCCATGAAAGTTATTTGAGTTTCTTCGATCTCTTATATGCATGATTGCTTATAGCCTCGTATTTCTTCTCTGATATTTGGTTTTTTGGCCAACTTGATCTATTTATCTTGCAATGGGAAGAGGTGCTTTGTAGTGGGTTTGATCTTACGATGCTTGATCCCAGTGACAGAAAGGGAAACGACACGTATGTATCATTGCTACTAAGCATAAAACGATGGGGTCTATCTCTACATAGATAGAGCTTGTCTACATCATGTCATCATTCTTATTGCATTACTCCGTTTCTCCATGAACTTAATACACTGGATGCATGCTAGGTAGCGGTCAATGTGTGGAGTAATAGTAGTAGATGCAGCCATGAGTCGGATATCGTCATAATTATTTGAAGTTCTATCAATTGCCCAACAGTAATTTTTTACCCACCGTTTGCTATCTTTCTCGAGAGAAGCCTCTAGTGAAACCTATGACCCCCGGGTCTTCTTTCTCATATATTTGCCTTTGCGATCTACTTTTCTCTTGCATTTATCTTCAAATCTATTAAACCACAAATACAAAAATACTTTGCTGCAATTTTTCTTTATTTATTTTATTTAGTGTTCGATCTATCAATTTACTACAAATTTATCCCACGTCTGTTTTCCACTTGAGGCATCGTACCCCGAAAGGGATTGACAACCCCTTTAACACGTCGGGTTGCGAGGATTTATTTTCTGTGTGCAGGGGCTGTTTACGTTGTGTTGCTTGGTTATCCTACTGATTTGATAACCTTGGTTTCATATCTGAGGGAAATACCGACCGCCGCTGTGTTGCATCATCTCTTCCTCTTTGGGGAAATACCGACATAGCTTCAAGCAACATCAAAAGGAATTTCTGGCACCGTTGCCGGGGAGGATCTTCAACATATACCAGGTTCCTAATCAAAAACCTCATCTCCTCGCAATTTACATTATTTTCCATTTGGCTCTCGTTTTCCTCTCCCCCACTTCACAAAAATTTGCGATTTTATTCGCCCTCTTTTCGTTCGCTGTTTTCTTACCGGATCTGTTTTTGTGTGCACTCTTGTTTGCGTAGTCATGATTGCCTCAAAGAAAATATTATGACGTTCCTTACCCAAATATTTTGCTTGAAATTGAGAAAAGTACTAAGGAATATATGACTATACAATTTGAGCATAATAAGTATTTTGCTGAAGAACTTATGGAGCACCCCGTTGTGCTTGATGCTATTACAAAACAACTTGATGATATCAGTAGAGAAGTTTAAAATCTCCAATCTAAGTATGCTTTTGCCAAAAGTTTGCTAGGAAAAATATCCGATGCACAAGCTACCTTAGTAAATCAAATGGCCGCTAAACCACTCGTTATAAGGCAAAAGTGATGAAGATCTTAAAATGGTTGGTGTTTCTTCCATTGATTCCTTGTTTAGTAAAGTTAATATTGATGAAAAAGGGTTTGCTCCATGAATCCCACTTCTTCCCCACTGAAGTTGAAGATCCTCCATTAGGGGTTAGCATTTTTGGATTTGATGATTCTTTGATCCGTGACTCTGTTGTGGGCACCACGTTCGAGCTAGATGAGTTTCAAGCAGAGGAACATACTGTTATCTCGTTTGTCCCCCATGATGCTGCGCTTAACATGCGTCTCACCATGTTTGGGCCTGAGATTTGGATTCTATATGTTGGATTCCCGTATGACTATCAAACTCAGCATTATGTGCACAAGTCTGTGGATACTTTTGGTACTTTGATTGAGTGGCATAACCCACGAGGTGAAAGAAGGTTTGTTCTGCTAAAAGCTAGGGTCATCCATCTTCGGTTGGTTCCTAAAAGCATTGTGATGAGGCAGATTGGAGGAGCTCATCACAGCTGGACGGTTGCGGTCACCATGCTGCGTAGCAGCGATTGGAATGCTCACTTACCGGAAGTGCCACCGGCAGGAGAAGATCCCCCTCCAGATGATGGTGTCCCTCATCCTCTCTTTGGGGAAGGTCTGACTGCTGAGCAGATTTATCAGGCCCAACTCCACAACTGGATGGCCCAAAACGTGGCGGCTGATTAGGTCAACAATGCTGCTAACAATGAAGCTGATGATGTCGTGGTTGATCAAGGCAACAACTTGCAGTTTCAGGCGAACTGGGGTGCTTGGCCTGCCCCAACCCCTCCTACTGTCTATAACCTTCAGGCATGGCTTGCAAGTGAAGGTCTTCAAGTTTCTGATGGTATACTTCCAGAGAACAACATTCAAGACAGCCCTGCCATGGCTTGGAATGATTCTACCTCTCAGCACAGCAGCTCTAGTTCCAGTGTTAACTCTGATGGATTTGTGCTTGTACCTGTTAACCTGCTGAATTCTCTATGGAGAAACAACACTACTAACACTGTCAGTGCTAGTCAGGCTCATGCACAACCTACTCTAGCACTTCATATTGATCTCTCCCTTAATAATTCTGGTCTGCATTTGTCTTGGTCTGATCAGGGAAACATGGTTGCATCTTTGCTTCTTCATAACGCTAGACCAGCGAGACAGATCTCCTCTTTTCTTATGCAGGCTGTCAGGCCTATTTTGGCTTCTTTTGGTCCTTGGAGTTCAGGTCTTGGATTCAGAAACAGCCTAAATGTCCATGTTCAGGTGTCTGACCACAATGGCACTCTTACTGTCACTGCAGAGCATCAAGTCACTGGAGAGAATGCTAGTTCTATCACCACTATGCAGTGTTGGCCGATCACTGATGCTGTCAACCTGGATGCCTTGCCTACCCTGATGCCGAGCAGCTCCACTGTTCCTTCTGCTGATGATGACTCCTCGGTGGCCCTTAAGGATGCACCTGCTAGTTACCGTGGAAAAATCCAGGTCCCTGAATCTGCAGTTAGCCTTCGGCGCAGCGCACGCTCAAATAAGTACGATGGCTTCCGGGTCCATGCTCTCTCTGACACTAAGAAGAAAGCATCCAAGGTTAAACCAAGGCGCACTCCAGTGGCTCCTTCTTCAGTTGTTATCACGGAAATTGAGGATGATGCGGTGCCCCCTCCCACTCCTATCCAGGTGATCCAGCAAGTGGGCGTGCTCAAATGCGCCATCCCTGCGGAGGAGCTGACTGAAGATGCGCTCATGGCCCCTTCTGCTGCGGGGTCGTCCTCCTCTGCTTAACTTACTTGTGTTTCGCTTCTCATGGGTCTTTTGGTTAATTGGAACGTTTTATGTTGGAACATTCGCGGGTTAAATTCTGGCGACAAACATTTAGCTTTGTCTAATGCTATCGCTGCTAGTGGCTGTTCGGTTTTATGTCTGCAAGAAACTAAGAAACCAGTTATTGATCATGCGTTCATCAAATCATGTTCTCGTCGTTTTGATCAGTTTGCTTTTGTTCCTTCGCGTGGGGCTTCGGGTGGGATTGTCACTATTTGGAATAGTGTTGTTTTTACTGGTACGGTCATTGCTTCAGAGGAATTTGCCCTGGTCATCAGATTTCAATCCACACAATCCTCACAGTCCTGGACTCTTGTGAATATTTATGGACCCTGCCAGGGTGACCCACGTACAACTTATACCGACAAATGAAGATTGGCTTCTCGTGGGGGACTTCAACTATATCCGCAGCCCAGATAACCGTAATAAACCGGGAGGGAACGTAGATGATATGATCACATTTAATGATTTCATACGATCACAAAGTTTGGTTGAATTACCAATCAAGGGCCGCACTTTTACATGGAGTAACATGCAACAAGATCCCCTCTTAGAACAGCTTGACTGGTTCTTTACTTCTTGTAATTGGACACATGCTTACCCTAATACCATTTTTAAACCTTTAGGTAAGCCTGTGTCAGACCACATCCCGTGTGTTATCACTATTGAAACCACAATTGCACGGAGTAAACTTTTCCGATTCGAGCCGTACTGGATTGAGCACCCTGGTTTCATGGAAACTGTCCAAGCAGCTTGGGATAAACCAGTCAGAGCGACCAATAGTGCAACTATCCTCTGCAGAAAATTCAAACACTTGCGTCACTGCCTGAAATGTTGGAGCAAGAACATCTCCCGCCTATCCATTGCCATTACCAACTCCAATAAGGCTTTGTCTGATCTGGATGCAATTGAAAACAAAAGGAGTCTGACCATTCCTGAGACCAATTTTCGAACTATCCTCAAAGCACACATTTTGCGACTTCTATCATACCAAAAACAATATTGGAAGAAAAGATGCACCATTCGCTGGGTTCGTTTTGGTGATGAGAACTCCAAGTTTTTTAAGGCCATGGCGTCAGAAAGATACAAAAGGAATAATATCGCCTCCCTCACCCTCCAAGATGGCACGGTTGCTGAAGATCATGCGAGCAAGGAGTTTGTTATCTTTCATTCCTTCAAAGAACGACTGGGTACCTCATCCAAGCATGAGATGAAATTTAATCTTGCTGGTATTATTAAGAGGATCGATGGTCTTGATGCTCTAACTGTACCATTCACAAGGCAGGAGATCGATCTTGTTATTAAAGAAATGCCGGCCGACAGGGCACCAGGACCAGATGGATTCAATGGCTCATTCCTCAAATCTTGTTGGCACATAATAAAAGAAGACTTCTATGCTTTATATGATCAGTTCTTTGATGGAGGACTCAATCTGGAGAGCATTAATGATGGTTATATTACTCTCATTCCCAAAGTCGCCGCACCACAAGGAGTTAATGACTTCCGACCCATCACTCTTCTTAATTGTTGTCTTAAAGTCATCACTAAACTCCTGGCTAATCGGTTGCAAAAAGTTATTTTGAAGATCATACACCGCAACCAGTATGGTTTTTTCGAAAAAGAGGTCCATCCAAGACTGCCTTGCGTGGGCATTTGAATATATATATCAATGCCAAAATTCTAAACAACCAATTGTTTTACTTAAGTTGCCAAAGCATTCGATACCATAGAACATGAGGCCATGATTGAAATTATGAAGAACATGGGATTCAATGATAAGTGGTTGGGCTGGATCAAAGACATTTTTTCCTCGGACAAATCCACTGTTCTCCTTAATGGAGTGCCAGGTCGTCAATTCCATTGCAAATGTGGTGTTCGACAGGGGGATCCCTTGTCCCCCCTCATTTTTGTCCTTGCCGCTAACCTACTTCAAGCGGCTATAAATGATTCTTATAGGAGAAATGATCTGAAACCGCCCTTCAATCGACCCAACCAATCAGACTATCCGGTCATACAGTATGCTGATGATACAATCATGTTACTACCGGCCTGTGCTGATCAAGCTACTCTAGTAAAACAAATTATAACTGATTATGCAACTTCCATTGGACTCAAAATAAACTTCCACAAGTCAACCCTTGTTCCTCTGAACTGTGATGCTGCCACTGCTCAGCATATTGCTCAAAATATTTGGCTGTGTGATAGGAAAGCTACCTTTCACTAACCTGGGCCTACCCATGGGTACTTCGAAACCAACGGTACAAGATCTAATGCCTCTAGTATGTGGAGTTGAACGACGTCTCTCCTCCACCTTGTCGATGATATCTTACGGAGGCAAATTGTCATTGTTGAATTCTGTCATCACGTCCTCAATAATCTTTGGACTGTGCACTCTGAAATTACCACCAAAGATCATTGACCTTCTTGACAAAATCAGAAGGAAAGCCCTTTGGACAAAGAAAACGGATGACGGAGACAAGTGCAACTCTCTGGCCTCCTGGCAAATGGTTTGCCGCCCTAAAGATTGTGGAGGCCTCGGGGTCCTGGACATTAAAACCCAAAGTGATGCATTGCTCATGAAGTACCTACATAAATTCTACAATCATTGGGATGTGCCATGGGTGGACTTGATTTGGTCTACTTACTATGTGGACAAAATCCCTCATGCCTCAGACCCGTGTGGTTCATTCTGGTGGAAAGACATTCTCAAACTTACCTCGACTTATCGAGGCATCTCCCACGTGGTTGTTCATTCGGGGGACACGGTCCTGATGTGGAAAGACCTTTGGCTTGATGAGGTACTGGCAGAATCACACCCACGTGCATTTTCCTACGCCAAACTTGAAGATATCTCAGTTAGAAACTTCCTTGGGAGCCAAAATCTCAATGAAACCTTCCACCTTCCCCTCTCCATGCAGGCCCATGATGAGCTGGGACATATCCAGGAAATCATAGCCCATGTTGGTAACCAGGTTGATGAAGTTGAGAGGGGGTGCTATGCCTGGGGAACTGACGTCTACACGGCCAAAAGTTACTACAAATTCTATTTTCGAGACGTGTCAACTCACAAAGCTTACAAATGGCTCTGGAAATCCTCCGCCACAATGAAAATCAAAGTCTTTGGATGGTTACTTCTCTCTGATCGTCTCAACACAAGGAATATGCTAAAGAGAAGACACTATAAAATTGGAGACAACTATGGATGCATCCTCTGCGGTACTAATGACGAGGAAACTCTTGAGCATATGATCTTTCATTGCCCATTCAGCAAGGCTTGTTGGGACACTTTACATATCCACTGGGCTACACAAGGAGATAGATTATTTTGGATCCAGAAAGCCAAAACTGCTTGGAACAACCCAATGTTCATGGAGATTTTCCTATATGCCTCTTGGAGCCTGTGGAAAGAGACGAATAATAAACATTTTCGAAGCATTGCTCCTTCTATCAGCTCGTGGGCAACAAGATTCGAAGAAGACTTCTCTCTCCTTACTCATAGGGCCAAGGAGAGACATAGAGGGTTTGTTCCCTCTTTTCTAGAGTACTTTGTACATCCGTAGGGTAGTCCTTTATCTTACCCACCCCAAATTACACTCCGCTCTATATCATGGCCATGGATGTAAGGTTATGATCTTGTAAGATCTTTTTGATACTTTAATTAATATACACAGTAGGAGCCTCTCCTACTGTTTCAGGTGTCAAAAAAAATATTGATGAAAAAGGGACTAGAGAAGAGTCAACTTTAGGTAGAAGGCATCCCAATATTCCGGAGGGTGAAAATCTTGTTGAGAAAATTGATGAAAGTGGGTTTGGAGAGGTCAGAACTTTAACTAGTGATGTGCCCACTCTTTTGGATTACAAAGACTTTAATTATGATAGTTGCTCTTTGATTGATTGTATTTCTTTGTTGCAATCCATGATAAATTCACCCCATGCTTATGAACAAAATAAAGCTTTTACTAAACATATTGTTGATGCTATGATGAAAGCTCTTGAAGAAAAATTGGAATTAGAAGTTTCAATTCCTAGAAAATTGCATGATGAATGGGAACCTACTCTCAATGTCAAGATTAAAAATTATGAGTGTTTTGCTTTGTGTGACTTGGGTGCTAGTGTTTCTACAATTTTGAAATCTTTATGTGATGTGCTTGGTCTTACTAATCTTGAAGAATGTTCTTTGAATTTGCACATGGCGGATTCTACTATTAAAAAGCCTATGGGAAGAATTAATTATATTCTTATTATTGCAAATAGGAATTATGTGCCCATAGATCTTATTGTTCTTGATATTGATTGCAATCCGTCTTGTCGAATTATTCTTGGTAGACCGTTTTTACGCACTATCGGTGCCGTGATTGATACGAAAGAAGGAAATATGAACTTCCAATTTCCTTTGAGGAAGGGTATGGAACACTTTCCTAGAACTATAATTAAGCCACCTTATGAATCAATCATGAGGGCATCTTATGGATCTCGAACCAAAGATGACAAAACATAGATCCTTGCTTTATGCCTAGCTAAGGGCGTAAAACTATAGCGCTTGTTGGGAGGCAACCCAATGAATACATTTTATTTTTTCTTTTTGTTTTCTGTTCTTCAGTATTATCACATTTATGCTACTATTATGATTGTGTTTTTTGTGTTTTAATTAGTGTTTGTGCCAAGTAAAGTCTTTAGGATCTTCTTGGGCGATAGTTGTTTGATCTTGCTGAAAAAACAGAAACTTTTTTCTTTTTTTACTAGAGAGTGATAAAATACCCATTCCACTTGCAGTAGATCATTATAAAAATTGCTTAGGTCGTCCTAATTTTTCAGAATTTTTGGAGTTACAGAAGTATTCGAAATTGTCAGATTACTACAGATTGTTCTGTTTTGACAGATTCTGTTTTCTTTGTGTTGTGTGCTTATTTTGATGGCTCTATGGTTTTCTTTGATGAGTTTTTGCCATGGAAAAGTTGGAATACAGTAGATATAATACAAAAACAAAATATGAATTGGTTTGATACAATACTTATAGTAGTGGTTTGCTTTCTTATACTAATGGATCTCATGAAGGTTTTGTTGAGTTTTGTGTGATTGAAGTTTTCAAGTTTTGGGTTATCTTACGATGGATGAAGGAAGGATGGAAGAGCCTAAGCTTGGGTATTCCCCGACATCCCAAGCTATTATCCAAGAATTAGCAACCGAACCAACTAAGCTTGGGGATGCCCCCGAGTGGTGTCCCTCCTTTCTTCCAATGATGATCGGTATTTTACTCGAAACTATATTTTTATTTGTCACATGATATGTGTTTTGCTTGGAGCGTCTTGTATTATATGAGTCTTTGATTGTTTTATTTTGTGTTTTAAGTTATCATTCGTTGCTGTACACACCTATCCGAGAGAGCCAAAATTATGTCATGACTTGTTAGAATTGCTCTCTATGCTTCACTTAAATTTTTATGAGCTATGGACTTGCTCTAGTGCTTCACTTATATCTTTTTGAGAACGGTGTGCTTTAGTATTTTTGAAGAAATGCTCTCTTGCTTCACTTAGATTTATTTGATAGTTAGTAAAATTTTCAAGAAATTCTCTCTTGCTTCACTTAAATTAATTTGAGAGAAAGAAACATTTATTATGCTCATGATCTTCACTTATATTTGTTGGAGCTTGTCAAAAGAAACACATGAAAATTAGTCCCAAAGTGATAGATATCCAAGAAGGATATAATAAAAACTTTCATGAAGATCATTGGACAAAATAAACTTGATTCTTAGTAATAGTTTTGAGATACGTTGATGTGATATGTGAGTTATGTTGGTGAGTAATTATGCTTTAGTAAGAATATTGGTGTTAAGGTTTGTGATTCCCTATGCAAGTACAAAAGTCAATAGTCATGCAATGAAATTACATCCTACTTGTGGTGCATTATTCGGTGTTATTTATGCTTAATGCTTGCTTATTATATTATCTATTTCTTGGTTGGCCGCTTCTCAATCTTTTGCTAGCCTTCATTTTGCACTAAGTATGATCTCTACTTGTGCATCCAAAATCCTTAAACCAGTTTTGCCACATGAGTCCACTATATCTACCTATATGCGGTATTCTTTTGCCGTTCTAAGCAGATTTGTATGTGCCATCTCTAATTTTCAAAATAAACTTCTCTTTTGCGTGTTTGTTTTGCTCGCGGAGCGGTGATGAGGGGTGCCTAATATTTTCCATGCTAGATGTGTTATTCTCAAGATGAGTGTTTATTCACTTGTCATTTCACGAGAGTAAGGCAAAGGTATTAGGGATGCCCAGTCCTGGAATGCAAAAAAATTGAATGTACTTTATGTTTTCAAATAATAAATTCCTTGGAAAGTGTTGGTATGGAGGGCACCCGTGGATACGGTCAGCCATGGAAAGTGAAAGTATGGTGGAAAAAGGAATAAACTTTATTTTCTGTTTGCGAACCGCCTATGATATATCTAGCATGGAAAGTGTTGGGAACTCTAAGTCGTTTTCGCTGGTGGGATGGATACACCTCCCAAAATGTTTTATCTCTAAGTTTTTTGCTTTGAGCTCTGGCACCTCTACAAATCCCTACTTCCCTTTGCAAAGGGTCTATATTTTACTTTGTGCAATTTTTATTTTGAGTCTTTATCTTCTATTATAAAAGCATCAACTAGGAGGCAATATGATCGTACTTAAGTATTGGGTGTAGCTAATATTCGAGTGTGCTTCATGAATGGATCAATGTTTGAGCATGATGGGCTAGGGATAACTTATTTTAGCGTTGATATTTTGAAGGACATGGTTGCTTGTTAATATGCTTGAGTATCTAAATTATCATGTCAAAACTACATTATTGCTTTGAATAACTAAAAGTCCAATTGTCCATGCTATAAAGAAAAAATATATGATATGACATGATAGGCAGCATGCCACATCAAAAATTCTATTTTTATCACTTACGTACTTGAGGACGAGTAGGAGTTAAGCTTGGGGATGCTGATACGTCTCCAATGTATCTATAATTTTTGATTATTCCATGCTATTATATTATCAATCTTGGATGTTTTACGATCATTTATAGTCATTTTATATCATTTTGTGGTACTAACCTATTAACATAGTGCCAAGTGCCAGTTGCTATATTTTCCATGTTTTTTACATCGCAGAAAATTAATATCAGACGGAGTCCAAATGCCCCAAAACTTTATGGAGAATTTTTATGGGCCAGAAGGAGCACAACGGGCCCTGGCTGCGCCTGGGGGGGTGCCCCGAGGGGGGCACAACCCACCAGGGCGTGCCAGGAGGCCCAGGCATGCCCTGGTGGCCTGTTCCCACCTCGCGTGCCCCCCGGACCGCCTCTTTGCTCTATAAATACCCCAATATTCCAGAAACCCTAGAGGAGCGACGAAATATTCATCTAGTCATCGTAGAGTCCAGAACCATCAGATCCAATCTAGACACCATCTCGGATGGGGTTCACCACCTCCATTGGTGCCTCTCCGATGATGCGTGATTAGTTCTTTGTAGACCTTCGGGTCCGTAGTTAGTAGCTAGATGGCTTCCTCTCTCTCGCTGAATTCTCAATACAATGGTCTCTTGGAGATCCATATGATGTAACTCTTTTTGCGGTGTGTTTGTTGGGATCTGATGAACTTTGAGTTTATGATCAGTTATATCTTTTTATATCCATGAAAGTTATTTGAGTTTATTTGATCTCTTATATGCATGATTTCTTATAGCCTGGTATTTCTTCTCCGATATTTGGGTTTTGTTTGGCCAACTTGATCTATTTATCTTGCAATGGGAAGAAGTGCTTTGTAGTGGGTTCGATCTTACGGTGCTTGATCCCAGTGACAGAAAGGGAAACAACACGTGTGTATCGTTGCTACTAAGGATAAAATGATGGGGTCGATCTCTACATAGATAGATCTTGTCTACATCATGTCATCGTTCTTATTGCATTACTCCGTTTCTCCATAAACTTAATACACAAGATGCATGCTGGATAGCGGTCGATGTGTGGAGTAATAGTAGTAGATGCAGGTAGGAGTCGGTCTACTAATCTAGGACGTGATGCCTATATAATGATCGTTTCCTGGATATCGTCATAATTATTTGAAGTTCTATCAATTGTGCAATAGTAATTTGTTTACCCACCGTTTGCTATCTTTCTCGAGAGAAGCCACTAGTGAAACCTACGGCCCCGGGTCTTCTTTCTCATATATTTGGCTTTGCGATCTACTTTTCTCTTGCATTTATTTCCAGATGTATTAAACCAAAAATACAAAAATACCTTGCTGCATTTTTTCTTTATTTATTTTATTTAGTGTTCGATCTATCAATTTACTACAAATTTATCTCACGTCTGTTTGCCACTTGAGGCATCGTACCCCGAAAGGGATTGACAACCCCTTTAACATGTCGGGTTGCGAGGATTTGTTATCTATGTGCAGGGGCTGTTTACGTTGTGTTGCTTGGTTCTCCTACTGGTTCAATAACCTTGGTTTCATATCTGAGGGAAATACCTACCACCACTGGGCTGCATCATCCCTTCCTCTTTGGGGAAATACCGACGTAGCTTCAAGTGACATTAGCCCCCCACATATATATAGGTGGGGGAGAGGGGAGAAGCCATAGGAGGCGCTCAAGTAGGAGGAATCCTACTTGGAGTCCCTACCAAGCCCCGCGTGCCCCCCACCATATATAACCGAGGGGGAGGGAAAGAGGGGGAGAGGGAAGGAAGTAGGAATCCTAATCCACACTTTCCTTGCCCTCCCCTATTTCCTTCTCCTCCTCATAGGGCTGGCCTATGTAGGGGCGCTCCAGGGCTGGTGTGTTCCCTCACTTGGCCCATAAGGCCTATATCTTTGCTGGGGGTGCCCGAAACTCCTTTTCGGTGACCCGATAAGTACCCGGTACCCTCTGGTACACTTCCGGTGTTCGAATACCATTGTCCTATATATCAATCTTTACCTCTCGACCATTTCGATACTCCTCGTCATGTCTATGATCCAACCGGGACTCCTAACAACATTCGGTCACCAAATCACATAACTCATATAATACTATATCGTCAACGAACGTTAAGCGTGCGGACCCTACGGGTTCGAGAATTATGTAGACATGACCAAGACACCTCTCCGGTCAATAAACAATAGCGGAACCTGGATGCTCATACTGGCTCCTACATATTCTACGAAGATCTTTATCGGTCGAATCATTATGACAACATATGTTATTCCCTTTGTCCGTTGGTATGTTACTTGCCCGGGATTCGATCGTCGGTATCTCTATACCTAGTTCAATCTCGTTACCGTCAAGTCTCTTTACTTGTTCCATAATACATCATCCCGTGACTAACTCATTAGTCATTTGCTTGCAAGGCTTATTATGATGTGCATTACCGAGAGGGCCCAGAGATACCTCTCCAATACTCGAAGTGATAAATCCTAATCTTGATTCACGCCAACCCAACAAAACACCTTCGGAGATACCTGTAGAGCATCTTTATAATCACCCAATTGCGTTGTGACATTTGATAGCACACAAGGTATTCCTCCGGTATTCGGGAGTTGCATGATCTCATAGTCAAAGGAATATGTATTTGACATACATGAAAGCAACAACAATAAACTATACGATCAAATGCTAAGCTAACGGATGGGTCTTGTCCATCACATCATTCTTCTAATGATGTGATCCCATTATCAAATGACAACTCATGTCCATTGTTAGGAAACCTTAACCATCTTTGATCGACGAGCTAGTCTAGTAGAGGCTCACTAGGGAGACGGTGTTTGTTTATGTATTCACGCATGTATCAAGGTTTCCGATCAATACAATTCTATTATGAATAATAAACCTTTATCATGAATAAGGAAATATAAAATAAAAACTTTATTATTGCCTTTAGGGCATATTTCCTTCAGTCTCCCACTTGCACTAGAGTCAATAATCTAGTTCACATCACCATGTGATTAACACCCATAGTTCACATCGCCATGTGACCAACACTATTGGGGATATGATTATTGGGCATGAACCGCCCAGAAGGGGCCGGGTTATCCCAATGGCGGTTCATCAAACTGAAGCCCATGAAGATGTTAACTATGGTGGTTCATGAAGCAGATTCACTAAAGGGCCCAAGGCCCAAGGGCAGCTTAAGGCCCATAGGGATAAAACCGCCATATATGTATGACTTGTATTATAAGGCAAGTGTAGTTACTCACCGGACCGAACACGTTTATGAGCCGGTCGGGACTTTGTAAACCGCCGGGCTCAACCTGTGTATATAAGGGGACGATCTGGAGGTGGCTGAGGGCAAGAAACAATAGATCGAAAGCTAGGTCAAGTGTATTCGCTCCCTGGTAATCGAGACATAAGCAATACCACCTCAAACTGGATTAGGCCTTTACCTTCACCGCAAGGAGCCGGACCAGTATAAACTCCTTGTGTCCTTTGTCCCGTTTAAGCCCTTTTAGCTAACCCTGTTGCGATGGCTCCATGACTAAGTCCTTTTGCTAGGACATCTGCCATGACAATTCCATGACAGTTGGCGCCCACCGTGGGGCCAGCACACGGTGGTTCTGAGTTCTTAAAGGGCAACTTCGAAGGGATCAAGGGATACGCTATGGGCCGGATGACCAAGATTCACCGCGACAAGCTCTACAATGACGATGCAGGCTGGGGCCCCGAGGCCGGCTCAATTGAGTACGGGTACCGGGTCTCCTTCGGCGGGATTCACGTCTTCATCGGAAGGATCGGCGAATCGGGCCCTAAGCCGGACATCTGCACCGACATCGTCGAGACGGCTCAGCGTGCACGACCCGCCCGAGTTCAACCCGCCGTGAAGCGCGCCTTCGTTGGATTCATCCATGGAGCGAAATTTGAGGAAGGATCCGTGTCTGGCGGTGAGACGGCCATCTACTCGGATGGTGAATCGTCCACATGTGAGACTAATTCAATGTATCAGCTGCAAGACGGCCGGCTTGGGGGCTGTTCTAATGGAGACAACATTCCGGACCCCTATGAGCCGCCGAATAGGGTCGCGATTTTCATGGCCGGAACATAGCTAGCACAGAATTCTACGACTGCAGCGACAATGATTTCCAGGTCAGCAGCGGCTGCGGTGGTCGGGGCAGGAGGCCCTGTGTGCCCGCTGGCTCAGGTCTTGTCTGACTTATTGGACACTCTGACAACATTGTTGACAACAGAGGTTAATCCGGCAAATCAAGCTCAGCATAACGCAGAAGTTGCAAAACTGCGAGATGAAATAGCTCAGGCCAAGGGAGATCTGGCGGCTGAGGATGCAAGGATGGCTGCGGAGCGAGCTGCACTGGATGCTCATGCACAACGGATCCAGGATGATTCCTTCCGGCTCTCGTTGGATCAGAATGCTTCAAACGAAGTCACCAGGAGAAGGCACTGGAGTCGTCTGCCTCCGGTTTACGAGGCGAGGAACCTCTTAAACCCACCTGGTGCAGGGACCAGTGACCCGCCTGAGGTAAACCGGGTGGTAGCCATGCCTAGGACTAGAGCACCGGCTCAGTCACGCACGACAAATCCGCCTCGTCTGAATAATACCCCGCCATAGTACGTACCGACGCCACCGGGTTATTATTCTAACCCGTTGGATAATATGATTGCTGCGGCGACACGATTGGCGGCTCTCCCAGTTGAAGGCGAGTCTCCAGCTGCGGTTGAAACAAGGATGGCTAGAGAGCTTCTTCAGACAGCATTGGTGCAGCAGGAGGCTTATTGTTACAATCATGAAAGGATTCACTCAACCCCTCGCCCAAGCCGGAGTTATAGCAGGCACATGGACTCCCCAGCCGTATCAACCAGTGAGCAGTGTCGTAACCCGCCCCATGGACATGACCCGGTGGTGTTAATACTCAGGCCCTGATGGATCAGGATAGAACACGTCGGGAGGCTGAGCTGGCGGCTCAGCACGCGGCCCGTCAACCATCTCCGGTTTATCCAACGACTTCGGTGGAGGCAGGAGTGACCTCTAGAACCACAGGCGTACCATGTTTAGTACCGGCTCTGCGGAATGAACGTTTTCCCAAGGATTTCAAGGGACCTCGTAAGGTCCCCTAAGGCGTGGATTCAGAGTTACGAGATGGCCATGGAGCTGTTGGAGGTCAGCGATGCTGTGTGTGCCAAGTACTTCACCATGATGCTGGATGGGACGGCCCGTACTTGGCTAAAGGGGCTGCCTGCCAATTCCATTGGGCCGTGGGCTGAGTTAAAGGCCCGGTTCGTCCAGAATTTTAAAGATATGTGCAAGCAGCCTATGTCGATTGTGGATTTGGATGCCTGTGCCCAAGAAGAGGGCGAGTCAATGACCCATTAGGTGCGCCGGGTCAAAGCCATCCTGCACTCATCGGATAACATTAATGCCGGCTCATCGGTCCTAATTGTAACACCCGGATAATTAAGCGACAGTCAAACTCTGCTAATGATGCCACATCACCTTGGTTACTGTTGCTAATCTCTCGTTAGTTCAAAACATGTTCAAAATTGTATTAAAAAAATATGGCAAACGATAAAAGTTTACAAATGTTGAAATAAATTCGGAGTGTGCAGTTAAATGCCTAGGTAATTATAGTGTAGAATATACATTTTTAGAAAATGCCTAAATAATTTAAATTGGAATAAAACAGAAAAGAAAATAACAAAAGGAAAAACAAAAACTAAAATAAAATAAAAGAGAAAGCAACCCCCCGCTGGGCTCCGGCCCAGTAGGCCACCGGCCCAACTGGGCCACGACCCACCAGGCCGGCCCAACCGGCCACTCACCCACTCCCCCATTCCCCATAACCCCCACTTCCCTCGAAACCCTAGTCCAACAGCAACCACTCCCCCACTCGCGCCCCCACTCCCCCCTCCCCCGATCCAGATCGGATCGGGGCACGACGCCGCCGTGTGCCACCGCCTCGCCCTCGTCCGTCGCCGTCCGGAGCCCGCCTCGACCAGCGCCCGCAAAGCTCCTATGGGCCAATGACAACCAGGGCCCAGCCCCAAGAACGTTAAAATAAATAAATAAATAAATAAATAAATGATAAATAAATAAATAATTAAAGAATAAATTAACTTAATTAATCCTTATTAGATTAACTAATTATTTAATTAACCTGACTAATCTGCTAATTAAACTAATTAATTTAGTTAATTAGTTAACATCAATGATGAACGGGACCCACACATCAGTTGACCAGTCAACACCCCTATTGACTACTGACGTCATGCTGACGTTAGCATGCACTGTTCTGGATAATGCTGAATTAAAGTAATTAAACAAATGCTAAAAATAATTTAAATCTTTTTAAATCAATATTAAAAAACCGTAGCTCGGATGGAAAAATTTGTACATGAAATTTGCTCAGAACGACGAGACGAATCCGACTTCGCAGCCCGTTCGTCCGCCACACATCCCTAGCATAGTGAACACGCAACTTTCCCCATCCGATTCATCTGTCCGAAAACGCGAAACACCGGGGATATTATCTCGGATGTTTCCCCCTTCACCGGTATCACCTCATACCGCGTTAGGGAACACCTAGCACCACTACTTGTCATGTCATGCATCGTTATGCATCTGTTTGCATTGTATTCATTGTTTCTTCCCCCTCTTCTCTTCGGTAGACTACGAGACTGACGCCACTGCTGGTGCCCCGGTCGACTACGTTGTTGACGACCCCTACTTACCAGAGCAACCAGGCAAGCCCCCCCTTGATCACCAGATATCGCCTATTCTTACCTCTACTGATTGCATTAGAGTAGTGTAGCATGTTACTAATTTCCGTTAATCCTATCCTGATGCATAGCCTGTCATTGTTGCTACCATTATTGTTACCTTTACCTGCAATCCTAAATGCTTAGTATAGGATGCTAGTATTCCATCAGTGGCCCTACATTCTTGTCCGTCTGCCATGCTATACTATCGGGTCGTAATCACCTGGGAGGTGATCACGGGTATATACTTATATACATATTATATGATACTTGTGGTGACTAAAGCCGGATCGGCTCGTAGAGTACCCGCGAGTGATTCACGGATTGGGTCCGAAAGGACGTTTGTCTGGACGGCCCTCTGAGTGGATCTTTGTGGCGGAGTGACAGGGCAGGTTGAGACCGCCTAGGAGAGAGGTGGGCCTGGTCCTGGTCGGCGATCGCGGTTATTTCAAAATAACACGCTTAACGAGATCTGGGTATTTGATCTGAGTTTGGCCACTAGCCTATACGCACTAACCAACTACACGACAACAATTATGGGCACTCGACGTCGTGGTATCATCTGAAGCCTTCTTGATGCCAGTAACTGAGCGGCGCGCGCCGGGTTGGACTGGAACGCCTGCTCTTGTATAAGGGAGGCTAGGTCTGCTCGCTGGCCGCATACGCAACGTGCAGGTGTGCAATGGGCGATGGGCTCAGACCCCTGTGCCATAAGATTTAGACCGACGTGCTGACCTCTCTGTTGTGCCTAGGCAGGGCTGCGACGTGTTGATCTTCCGAGGCCAGGCATGACCCAGGAAAGTGTGTCCGGCCAAAGGGGATCGAGCGTGTTGGGAATTGTGGTGCACCCCTGCAGGGAAGTTTATCTATTCTAATAGCCGTGTCCCACGGTAAAAGGACAACCCAGAGTTGTACCTTGACCTTATGACAACTAGAACCAGATACTTAATAAAACACACCCTTCCAAGTGCCAAATACAACCGGTGATCGCTCTCTCACAGGGCGACGAGGGGAGGATCACCGGGTAGGATTATGCTATGCGATGATACTTGGTGAACTTACCATCTACTCTCTTCTACATGCTGCAAGATGGATGCGGCCAGAAGTGTAGTATTCGATAGGACTAGCTATCCCCCTCTTATTCCGACATTTTGCAGTTCAGTCCACATATGCTACCCTCCATGTGATACCAATGCATGCATATGTAGTGTAGCTCCTTGCTTGCGAGTACTTTGTATGAGTACTCACGGTTGCTTTGCTCCCCCTTTCCCCCCTTTCTATACCCGCTTGTTGCGACCAGACGTTGGAGTCCAGGAGCAAGACGCCACCGTTGACGATGACTCCTACTACACTTGAGGTTCCTACTACTACGTGCAGGCCACTGACGACGACCAGGAGTAGTTTAGGAGGATCCCAGGTAGGAGGCCTGCGCCTCTTTCGACTTGTATCCCAGTTTGTGCTAGCCTTCTTAAGGAAAACTTGTTTAACTTATGTCTGTACTCAGATATTGTTGCTTCCGCTGACTCGTCTATAATCGAGCTCTTGTATTCGAGCCCTCGAGGCCCCTGGCTTGTAATATGATGCTTGTATGACTTATTTTATTTGTGGAGTTGTGTTGTGATATCTTCCCGTGAGTCCCTGATCTTGATCGTACACGTTTGCGTGTATGATTAGTGTACGATTGAGTCGGGGGCGTCACACTAATGTTGGAGAAAAATTGCTGCTTTTTGCCTCTTAAACAGAAGCTAGGGCGACTCAAGCGGCACTGGAATGACATGGGGGAGCTGATGGCAGCTCTGATTAAATATGCTGACTCTGATAGTACCAAGGACCCCGAGTCTCATGATGAAAAGACGGGAAAGGGAAAGAAGAGTGGCAACACCAAGGGCCACCATCATAACCCGACAAATCAGGGGGGTAATGGTAAGCGCAAGGCCGATGGTAATTCAGATTTTGTGGCCAATACCAACACACAGAATAACGGTCGGTGTCGTAAGGGAAAGCCACCTCCTCGGCAGGAGGGACGGCTACCAATCTTGAACAGATGATGAATGAGCCATGCCCAAAGCATGGTACGCGGGAACCTTTGGAAAGACTGCCAGATTATGAAGGAGTTCAAAAATTCCAATTTTTTCCAAAACAATCATGGGCCAAGCGGCGGCTCAGGTTCCGGCTCTCATGGTCCGGGTTACGGTAGTGGCGGTTCTAATTCTGGTTTCCAGGGTCACCCAAGCAATCAAGGCAATCAGGGTGGTTATCATCAACAATCTGGTCAGGGGAACCAGCAGCAGTAATCTGGTTATCAGAGTAACCCGAAGCAGTTGAATAGTGGGAAGTACCACGTCTTCACCATAAGTC
This sequence comes from Triticum urartu, assembly GCF_003073215.2. Taxonomy (NCBI): domain Eukaryota; kingdom Viridiplantae; phylum Streptophyta; class Magnoliopsida; order Poales; family Poaceae; genus Triticum; species Triticum urartu. The sequence continues at coordinate 522,518,727 of NC_053022.1, read as the reverse complement.
TATGCAAGCGGGATCAGAAACTCCATAAAAGAGCTGTGAACGCCGTTGATTCGGCGGGTCCCCATTACTTGCGATGGTCTGAGCAGCCCATTGTGTGGAGTCGTGAGGATCACCCGCCCCGGGTTGATAACCCAGGTCACTTGGCTTTGGTGGTGGTGCCTCAGGTTGGAGGATATAAATTTACTAAGGTACTCATGGATGGAGGTAGCAGTATCAATATCCTTTATTATGAAACTTTCCGTCTCGTGGGACTGGCTGATAAAAATCTTAAGCCGTCGAACACCGTTTTCTATGGTGTGGTGCCTGGTATGTCAACATACCCAGTCGGTAAAATAGCTCTGGAGGTTGCTTTTGGAGATGAGTATGATTCTAGATCTGAGACATTGACCTTTAAAGTGGTTAAGATCAGGAACCCTTATCATGCTCTGTTTGGGTGGCCGGCTTATGCCAAGTTCATGGCACAACCTTGTTATATTTATCTGTAGCTCAAGATGCTGGGTTACAAGGGGACCATCGCGGTGCATGGAAGCCGGAAGATAGCCTTGCAGTGTGAAGAAGGTGACGCTGCTTATGCTGAGTCTGTCTGTGCGAAAAAGAAGTTGAAGTTTTATAAAGACAATGTTGACCACGCAGATATGACGTCTTTGAAAAAGCCAACTATAGAGCATGATCCAGTCTTGAAGTTAAGTCGGCAAATGATACTAAGCTAGTTGATTTCATTCCTGGCGATTCATCCAAGCAGTTCAGCACTAGTGCTAATATGTATCCGAAATAGGAAGGCGCACTCATCTAGTTCATCCGTGAGAACCGGGACATCTTTGCATGGAAAACTTCTAACATGCCAGGTGTACCGAGGGAGCTCGCTGAGCACACTCTTAATATTGATCCGAAGTTTAAGCTGGTCAAGCAATTCCTTTGTCATTTCAATGAAGAGAGGCGTAAGGCCATTGGTGAAGAAGTGGCCCGGCTCCTGGCGGCTCGGTTTATTGTTGAAGTTTTTCATCCTGAGTGGTTAGCTAACCCGGTGTTGGTGCTTAAAAAGAATGGTACTTAGCGTATGTGTGTGGACTACACGGACTTAAACGAAGCTTGTCCGGCTGATCCCTTTGCTCTCCCTCGTATTGATCAAATTATTGATGCTACGGCGGGTTGTGAGCGTCTGAGCTCTTTAGATGCTTATTCTGGTTATCATCAGATCAAGATGGAAATTAAGGACCAGGAGAAGACAACTTTCATCACTCCGTTTGGAGACTTCTGCTATGTGTTTATGCCTTTTGGGCTCAAGAGCGCCCAGGCGACTTACCAGCGATGTGTGCAGAATTGTCTTCATAATAAGATTGGGCGCAATGTTCATGACTATGTGGATGATATTGTGGTGAAGTTGAGGAATAAGGAGACCCTGATTGATGATTTGAAGGAACACTTTGACAATCTCCGGGTTTATAAGATGATGCTTAACCCGGCCAAGTGTGTTTTTGGTGTGCCAGCTGGTAAGCTTTTGGGTTTTCTGGTTTCAGAACAGGGTATTGAGGCTAACCCGAAGAAGATAAAGGCTATCACCTCTCTAGCTAAGCCGGGGTGTATCAATGATGTTCAGCGTTTGGCGGGTCATATTGCGGCCTTAAGCCGGTTCGTAAGCCGGTTGGGTGAGAAGGCTATCCCTCTGTACCAGATGATGAAGAAGACAGATCACTTTGTCTGGAGTGATGCTGCTAATCAGGCATTTGAGGCCTTGAAGAAACAATTGGCTGAACCGCCGATTCTTGCTGCTCCTATTGATAAAGAGCCTTTATTGTTATATGTGACAGCCTATAGCCAAGCTATCACTGTAGCCGTTGTGGTGGAAAGGAAGGAGTCAGTGAAAGAGCATCCGGTTCAACGACCGGTTTACTACATCAGTGGGGTACTTATTGAGTCCAAACAGAGGTATCCACATTGGCAGAAGCTGGTATATGGGGTTTTTATGGCTAGTCGGAAGCTCAAGCAATATTTTTTGGGTCATCCTATCACTGTGGTTAGTTCTACTCCTTTAGGGGATATCATTCAAAACAGAGAAGCCACAGGTCGGGTAGCCAAATGGGCCATTGAGCTTGGACCTCATGGCTTAAAGTATGTGCCTCGTACAACCATCAAGTCTCAGGCACTTGTGGATTTTATCAATGATTGGACAAAGTTGCAGATGCCCGAGGAGAAGCTAGATAGCACGTATTGGACTATCCACTTTGATGGGTCCAGGCAATTGGAGGGCTCGGGGGCTGGAGTTGTCTTGACTTCCCCACGAGGTGATAAATTTTCTTATGTTCTCCGATTGATGTTACCTTGTACTAATAATGTAGCTGAGTATGATGTCTTGCTCCATGGTCTTCGGATGGCTAAGGAGATGAACTTAAGCCGGGTGAGGTGCTTCGGTGACTCAGATCTGGTAGCTCAGCAAGTTTCTGGCACTTGGGATTCCAAGATCCACTCATGGCGGCTTATCATCGAGAGGTTGATGCTATTGTGGGTCACTTCAAGGGTTATCAAGTTGAACATGTTGACCGTAGGAAAATGAGGCGGCTGACGCTTTAAGCCAGTTAGGGTCTCAGCGTAAGCCGGTGCCACCTGACATTTTCCTGGATATTTTGCATAACCCTTCTGTCAAATTTCCCATAGAGGAGGATCTTGCTATTCCTGACTCGGAGGCACAACTGGTGGCGACTCTTCATGCTATTACTGATTGGGCAGTTCCCTATTTGGCTTATATGACCCGGGACGAATTACCTGCGGATGAAACTCTGGCTAGGCAGATAACCCGGCGGTCTAAGTCAATGACTATTGTCAATGGAGAATTGCATCATCGCAGTGTCACAGGGGCGTTTCAACGTTGTGTTTCACCTGAAGAAGGCTGTGAGATTCTACGAGAGATTCATGAAGGAGATTGTGGTCATCATGTCAGGTCTAAGTCTCTCGTAGCCAAGGCTTTTCGTCATGGGTTCTATTGGCTGACGGCTCACGCTGATGCAGAGGATCTAGTTAGTAGATGTGATGGTTGTCAAAAGTTCTCACGACGCGTCCATGCGCCGGCTCAAGAATTGAGGATGATTCCAATTACGTGGCCATTTGCAGTATGGGGGCTTGATATGGTTGGGCCTTTCAAAAGGTCCAAAGACAAAAAGACGCACCTCCTGGTGGTGGTTGACAAGTTTACCAAGTGGGTTGAGGCAGAGTCGGTCAGTAAATATGACGCAACGACGTCGGTTCAATTCATGAAAAAAGTGATTTTTCATTTTGGTTTTCCCCACAGTATTATAACTGATAACGGCACTAATCTATCCAAGGGTGCCATGGAAGAATTTTGCCAACATGAGCATATCCGGCTTGATGTATCATCAGTAGCTCACCCCCAGTCCAATGGTCAAGCTGAGAGAGCCAATCAAGAGATCCTAAGAGGCATCAAGCCCCGGCTTATGGTTCCTTTGCAGAGGAGTTACCCTTAGTATTATGGGGTATTAATACTACCCCCAACAGATCTACGGGTTACACGCCTTTCTTCATGGTTTACGGAGGAGAGGCGGTTCTCCCTAGTGACATCCATCATGACTCACCCCGTGTGGCGGCTTATATTGAAGCTAACAATGAAAAAGCATGTCAAGATGCACTTGACCTGTTAGATGAGGAGCGTGACCTCGCGATGGCTCGATCAGCGATTTATTAGCAAGGTCTGCGTCGTTACCACAGCCGCCGGGTTAAGACCAGAACCTTTCAAGAAGGTGACTTGGTGCTCTGGCTTATTCAGGATCAGACTCATATGCATGAATTATCCCCACCTTGGGAAGGGCCTTTTGTGGTCAGCAAGAATCTAAACAACGGATCATACTACCCTGTCGATGTTCGAGACCACAAGGACTCACACATGTCAGAGGAGGAGACCCGTCGGCCGTGGAATATAGTTCATCTTTGGCCTTACTACACTTGAGCTACCGGCTCTTACAATGTACATATCTTGACAATGTATATATTATGATGATTATAATATAGATGGCACCCCTACTAATACAGGGCCTCTATTCATTCCATCTCAAAGAATACTGAGTCTTTTTCACTACAAATGGGCACTTGGGGGCTTCCTGCTCATTGAGAATAGCTGTGAATATCCCTCTTGATCCGGCTCATAGCCACAGTTACAGGACATTTGGGGGCTTCCTGCTCATTGAGCATAGCTGTGAATATCCCTCTTGATCCGGTGCAACGCCACATCTTCATATGGTCACTTGGGGGCTTCCTGCTCATTGAGCATAGCTGTGAATATCCCTCTTGATCTAGCGCAACACCACTCTTACAAATCACTTGGGGGCTTCCTGGTCATAAAGCACTTGGGGGCCTCCCGTTCAAACATAGGTGTATTCACCAAAGAGAACATAGCGTTACTACCCTCGTGAGCTGGCTTGGAACGCCAGGTGTATTCAACAAAATTTTCTATGTTCTCCTGCTTTGTAGAAACTGCCACTCCGCCCGGGTAATCCTGGAATGACAAGCCGAACTCTTGACAGTCAATCTTACATGGACCCTGAACTGGTCAAGGTTATAATGGCGGTCATGTGAGGCCGGATTCACAAAGTGTAAAAGGTTAACTCAGTGGCTTGGCGGCCCATGAAAGCCTTGGAGCTTTAGGCTTGGCGGCCTATGAAAGACTCGTTTTCTCGATTTTGATTCATTTTATTTTTCTGAGCATTTTGTGGAGTCATGTATTTATGCCATATTAACATATGGCTTGAGACAATTCAGGCAATGAAGCCTTCATCCTTATGGATCATACTTAAGCATATCTGGAGTTTGATAACCTAGACTGGCTTCGGACTATAAGTCGCCAGTATATAATAATAGCCTATGTGCTTGGAGTTCTGGCTTTATACTTTGGGATGATACCCCTTACTACCTAAGGTAATCACATTTCGGGTTAATATCCTTACTGCTTTGGCTTGCTAAGCCGGTTTTTATATGACAGGTATGATATTTTTTCATATAAGGTCATGATTAAACCAACCCTGGTTATGGATTGTTTTTAGTCACCAGTGGTTTCTATAGGATATTGTGACCCGTCCTGCGGTAAACTGTCAGGATCCTTGTCATATGTTTTATGTGCAGGGTATTGACAAAACTGATCTACATAAATCGATGCTATCATAAGCATAAAGTGGTAGTTTTTCAACTGGCGGATCAGCAGTTTACGCAAAACAAAACGTGCATGATGGCATGGCAGATCAAAGTTTCACTAGCCTATTACATGACTCAACGAGCCAAAAAGATCAAGTGTTTTTTGGAAGATCAAATATTTGAACCGCCCAGCGGATCAATCTTCTTGGCCTTGTCGACTTGAAGCTTCTGGTTCATCCTTCTCCGGTTCTTCATCCTCCGCCGTCTGGAAGTTTGGTGATGACCAGTCAATGCCAGGCAAGGCTTGGAATTCAGCTTCATCATCTATAAGGTTGGACGGATCAACTTCAGGGGCCAATTTATGCTTACAGATTGGAGGAATCAGATCCATCACTTTATAAGCCGGCGTGGGCTTCTTCTGATTTTCTGTATCATAAGCCGGCTAATATTTTAAGAGATTTGTTTCATTAGCAATCAGAGTTGCCAGAGGACGTATTTCTTTAACACATGCAGCAAAGTCTTTCTGGTCAAAAGAAGTGGCATCTTCTTTCAAGCTTGGGTACCCAGTAGCTACCTCGGCCAGGTCTAGCTCTGGTAACCATGCCTTAGCACAGCTCAAAGCCGTCACGGCGCTGGCTCTTGCGCATGACCGTTTTATCTCTTGAATCCTTGTAGGCAGAATTAATAATTTTTTCAAGACATCACTCAGCAGATTGGGTCCTTGATTTGTTGGAGAAATCGTGGCTAGCGTGCGCTGAGTTATGGTATATAGCTGTTCAACAAGCATATATACGGCTTTAAGCTTCACCAGCGTATCTTGACTAAGGTTGCTGCTCCACGGACCTGTGTAACAATTGTGGAGTGATCATCGGCGGTTTATGATATAAAAAGAAGATATTCAATTTTGATGCTGGCGAGGCGGCTCACCAAAGATAGTAGAAACCATCTAGGATACACGGTGTTTTAAACCGGTAAGCTCAGTGGTCACCTTTTGAAGATCAGCTTCCGCTTTTTCATCCCGCTGCGTTAGAGCAGTTTTCTCTTCATCCCAGGCTGTTCTTTCAGCATCAAAGCTGGTCTTCAGTTTTTCTACTTCAGCCAAACTAAATTCAAATTTTGAGTCGGCCTTCCGGGTTTGAGATTCTTGATGTGCCAGCCGGGTTTTCATATCAGTCAATTGCGATTGAAGTGAGCAGGGGTGTCCTGTATAGGCACAGATTTGAAACCATATTCATAAGTCAACTTATATGAATAAAGTCCCAAGCATTTTGCAAGCAACAACACTTGGCACTTGGGGGCTAATGCTTGCCGAAAAAATTCTTCATACAAACGGCTTGTATAGATAAGTCCCAAGCTCTTTGCAAGCAAGAGTACTTGGCACTTGGGGGCTAATGCACGTTTCACGTCTTGTTCCTACTTTATGATGACCCGGTTGCGCTGCAAATGACCACAGCCGGCTCATGGGGGCTACACAAGTAAGTTCTAATTTATAACAATGATGCACAAGTACCGGTTCATTCATGCTGATCAAACCATCCCTTGGGGGCTATGGATGCAATGTTAATCATTAAAGTTCCAGTTTAACACTAATGGTGAAAGCCAGCCTTTGAAGGATTCTGCCAAAGATGTTTTTTATACTCATGGCTACTCTAAGTCTACAACATATTCAATCTTATCATACGCATTAGACTTGGGGGCTGACAAGATATGTATAATGTATTAAGCCAGAATTCATACCTCATACTTCTAGGGCATCTGTTTCACCAGGTCAATCTCAAAATCGCGGCTGGTATGAACTTGGTTGAGATAGCTAGAGAGTACTTCACTTACGCTTAGTTGAGAGTAATCAGCAATATGAAATCTCACTTTCCGCCTTTCGATGAACTCCTCCTTGGCAGAGTGCTTGGCCAAGACAGTGGGTTGTCCCGGTTCTTTGAAGCTGGTGCTAGTAATCATAACATCGTTAGCATGTGTTCCTGACGGTTTAATTTGGCTTGATGGTTCAGTGTTAAAAGGGTTAAGGTTTGTCTGGTCACTGGACAGGTCAGGGATTTCTGGTGGATCATCATGGACAGGCTCTTGGGGTTGCGGCACGGAGGTGTCAGGTGCTGAAGTTTGTTGTTCCGGTTCATTGACCTTGGGGTCTTCAGCCGGTTTGGTCACCCTTGCTTTCTTGCTAGGCTTTGCTTGTCCACTGCACAAGTTATGAGAGGTATGTACAAGTATAAAGCATAAGGAGGTAGAGAATAAAAGTGATTGTTATTACCCAGGGGCGGTTTTGAAAGCCAGCAGCTGGGTCTGTGATGAGTCGCCGGAGGAAGAGCGATAAGCCTCATGATAGTTTGAATCGGAAGAATTAAGTGGCTGGCGAATGAGACCCGCCAGTGGATAAAAAGAGTTTAAATTTGGAAAGACCTCGTTTTGACGTTTCCATGGAGCGGGAGTATTCGGTAATCCGAACGATAACTCTTCATCTCCACTGGTCCGAGTTAGTCACCGGTTCTCGTGCTGCTATTGCTTCAAAAGAAAGTGAGGATCCAAATGAGCTAAGGGGTGTGAAAAGCTTACTTTCCGGGTTACCCGTCGAATTTTCTGTCTTGGCAAAGGCTCTGAGTCGGAGGAAATAATAGTTACCTCTTCTTTGATTGCTTGACTGGTCCCCATGTCATCCTCATGATAATCAGTGTCAATAAGATGGTTGAAAAAGGAGCCAAGGGAATCAAGGTCTACCTCCGAATCAGAACTGTCGTCCAGACCAAGCATCTCAGAAGCAGTTAATTTCTTCTTATTCTTCTTGGCGGCTTTCTTGACGGCTTTCACTTTGGCCCTCGCCTTTTTGGCAGCTTCATGGTCATATTCCTTATTCAAAAAATAGGATTTATCCTGTGAAAATCATCAAAGTTGAGTGAATAGAACATTTGAGTAATAAGGTGAAATAAGTTATTTAGAGACTAAGTGCAAATTAAGCCGGATCGGTGGCTCAAGGGTACGATTCACCAAGAAACCCAACACCAAACCAAATCAATACCGGTTAAACCATTTCCTAGCAGGGCCTTGACCTATGCAATAGTGGGTGAAAGCTTTGCACGTTTAGCAGTGATGAGCTTTTCGGGAAGATCATGCTTTGGGTCGAGCCATTGGACACGATAACTCGACAGTGGATTTTCATTGGCCGGAGAAGTATCTTTGCAATAGAACCATGTTTGGTTCCAATCTTTGGGGTGACTTGGCAGGCGAGCATAGGGGAAGACAACATCTCTTCTTTGTTGAATTGAGACCTCGCCAAGTTCTAAGCTGGGTCCGTTAGTACACTCGTTTTGCCGGTTCAGATAAAAACATTCCCTAAAGAGTTCAACATTGGGCTCTTCTTGAAGGTACACTTCACAGAAAACATGAAAATTGCAGATGTTTGAGACGGAATTGGGTCCGATGTCTTGAGGATAGAGTTGAAAGAAGTGCAGAACATCTCGGAAAAATTTAGAACCGGGCGGTGAGAAGCCCCGATTCATGTGATCGGTAAAAACAATGACCTCGCCATCCTTTGCCGAGGTCTTTCTTTGCTTGGTTTGGGGGCGCGCCAATGCATGACATTTTTCACTGGTAAATAGACGATTTTGACAAAATCTTTGAGCATGTCTTCAGTGACAATGGAGGGAACCCAATTACATGAAGTGAGTGTCTTCGACATTGCGAAGGGCGAAGCCTAAAAGAAAGAAAATTGGTCGGTTTACATTAATTTGTTAAGCCAGAGGTAAACACTGTAGTATATATTCAAATTGGCGGCTTAAAGGGGCCTAATGACATATGACTAGGTATAACTGGTGAATGTAAACCGCCATGATCATAACTGGTGAATGTAAGCCGCCATGATCACAATAGTATTCAAGATCAATCAAGGGTAAAATCTGCTAAGTATTGGATAAATAGGTTTCACACACTACAACAGCTAATTTCGATCTAAAGCTATGTGGAAAAAAGAAAATAAATCAAGGTATAAATATTGCAGCAGTGGAGGAACTAGCATATGGACAAGGTTTCTGCATCTAGGGTATTCAGTGATGAAGAGGAGGAACAGAAACAGTTTCTGCATATTTCAAGGGTTATTTTTGGATTGAATAAAGGATTAAACCGAGGTATGAAGAAGAACGGCGACGAACTCCGAAGATCTTCAGAAAACCCTAATGGAGATCTATAGCGGTGAGAGGAGAAGTACTTACTAGATCCACTGAACAATGGAGAGGTGGCGCAGTTGCTCTGGTCTCATTCAAGTCGATGCAGCGGCCAGAGTCGAGGAAGCTGAGGAGCTCGGCGGCGGTGGTGCTCAGGCGTGCAGGTGTGTCGCGAAGGGAGAGGTTGAAGACGAGAACAAGAAGGGGGGAAATGGAAAGGCTTCAGATCCTATTTATAAGGAAAGGGTTAATAGGCGGGCGCAAAAAACGAGGAGGCCAAAGTGTGATTATCCAGCCGCTTGGACGCCTTGATTTTCGGGATGGTTAATTAAAGATAAAGATCCATTAAGATATGCTGGGTATTGTGCAAAATTAATGACAGATGACGTCATGATGGGTCTACGAAATTCTAGGAGATGATGTCATGACGTGTTACAATATCTTACATGAGCAGGTGAAGAAGGATTTTTTCTAAGTGTTGAAGATTGACATGAAAATGTTCAAATCAACCTAGGGCCTAATGTTGGGGATATGATTATTGGGCATGACCCGCCCAGAAGGGGCCGGGTTATCCAAATGGCAGTTCATCAAACTGAAGCCCATGAAGATGTTGACGATGGCGGTTCATGAAGCAGATTCACTAAAGGGCCCAAGGCTGAAGGGCGACTTAAGGCCCATAGGGATAAAACCGCCATATATGTATGACTTGTATTATAAGGCAAGTGTAGTTAGCAACCGGACTGGACACGTTTATGAGCCGGAAGGGACTCTGTAAGCCGCTGGGCATCAACCTGTGTATATAAAGGGACGACCCGGAGGCGGCTGAGAGCAAGAAACAATAGATCAAAAGCTAGGTCAAGCGTATTCGCTCCCTGGTAATCGAGACATAAGCAATACCACCTCAAACTGGATTAGGACTTTACCTTCACCGCAAGGGGCCAAACCAGTATAAACTCCTTGTGTCCTTTGTCCGTTTAACCCCTTTAAGCTAACCCTATTGCGATGGCTCCACGACTAAGTCCTTTTGCTAGGACATCTGCCGTGACAATTCCACGACAAATAACCAAAGAGTTTACTCGAGTCAATAATCTAGTTCACATTGCTATGTTATTAACACCCGAAGAGTACTACGGTGTGACATGTTTTGCTTGTGAGAGAGGTTCAGTCAACGGGTCTGATGATAACCCACAAGTATAGGGGATCACAACAGTTTTCGAGGGTAGAGTATTCAACACAAATTTATTGATTCGACACAAGGGGAGCCAACGAATATTCTTGAGTATTAGCAGCTGAGTTGTCAATTCAACCACACCTGAAAGACTTAATATCTGCAACAAAGTTTTTAGTAGCAAAGTAGTATGGAAGTAACGACGACGGTGGCAAAAGTAATAGTAGCAGTATTGCAGCAATCGGAACAGTGGCAACAGAAAAGTAACGGAGCAAAGATCAATATGTGAAAAGCTCGTAGGAAATTGATCCATGATGGATAATTATGTCGGATGTCATTCATCATGCAACGGTTATAACATAGGGTGACACAGAACTAGCTCCAGTTCATCAATATAATGTAGGCATGTATTCCGACATGTGTGCTTATGGAAAAGAACTTGCATGACATCTTTTGTTCTACCCTCCCGTGGCAGCGGGGTCCTATTGGAAACTAAGGGATATTAAGGCCTCCTTTTAATAGAGTACCAGGCCAAAGCATTAGCACTTACTGAATACATGAACTCCTTAAACTACGGTGATCACCGGGAGTGGTCCCGACTATTGTCACTCCAGGGTTGACGAATCATAACACATAGTCGGTGACTATAACTTGCAATATCAGATCAAGAACACAAATATATTCATGAAAACATAATAGGTTCAGATCTCAAATCATGGCAGTCAGGCCCTAGTGGCAAGCATTAAGCATAGCAAATTCATAGCATCATCAATCTCAGAACATAGTGGATACTAGGGATCAAACCCTAACAAAACTAAATCGATTACATGGTAAATCTCATCCAACCCATCATGGTCCAGCAAGCCTTTGATGGAATTACTCACGCACGGTGGTGGGCACCATGAAATTGGTGATGGAGGATGGTTGATGATGATAATGGCGACAGATTCCCCTCTCCGAAGCCCAAAACAGACTCCAGATCTGTCCTCTCGAGGAAGGGCGTGGCGACGGCTCCGTATCGTAAAACGTGATGAATCCTTCTCTGATTTTTTCTCCCCGAACGTGAATATATGGAGTTGGAGTTGAGGTCGGTGGACGTCTAGGGGGCCCACAAGGTCGGAGGGCACGCCCAGGGGGTGGGCGCGCCCCCACCCTTGTGGCTAGGGTGTGGGCCCCCTGCTGCTGATTCTTTTGCCAATATTTTTTATTAATTAGAAAACTTATCTCCATGAAGTTTGGTCATTCCGAGAACTTTTTATTCTGCACAAAAATAACATCATGGCAATTCTGCTGAAAACAGCGTCAGTCCGAGTTAGTTCCATTAAAATCATGCAAGTTAGAGTCCAAAACAAGGGCAAAAGAGTTTGGAAAAGTAGATACGACAAAGATGTATCGACTCCCACAAGCTTAACCCATTGCTTGTCCTCAAGCAATTCAGTTGACAAATTGAAAGTGATAAAGAAAAAGTTTTACAAACTCTGTTTGATCTTGTTGTTGCAAATATGTAAAGCCATCATTCAAGTTTTCATCAAAGATTTTGAACTAACCATATTCACAATAACTTTTTGGTCTCACATTTACTTATATCAATGGCATAATCAACTAGCGAGAAATAATAATAAATCTCGGGTGACAACACTTTTCTCAAAACAATCATGATATGATATAACAAGATGGTATCTCGCTAGCCCTTTCTGAGACTGCAAAACATAAATCCAGAGCACCCCTGAAGATCAAGGACTGACTAGACATTGTGATTCATGGTGAAAGAGATCCAGTAATACTCAATATAAATTAATAACAATGCATACAAATGACAGTGGTGCTCTCTAACTGGTGCTTTTTATAAGAGGATGATGACTTAGCAATAAAAGTAAATAGATAGGCCCTTCTCAGAGGGAAGCAGGGATTTGCAGAGGGGCCAGAGCTCAAGTTTTGAAATAGAGATTGAATAATATTTTGAGTGGTTGTAGGATCGAAAGTATGTCTAGAGGAGGGGGTGATTAGACTACTTGACCAAATAAAAATCTATCCTTTTCCCAATTTTAAGTCTTGGCAGATTTTAGCAACTTAGCACAAGTCAAGCAATCAACCTACACATGCAAGTCTAATAGTATAGCAGCGGAATGTAAATCATTTGCATATGAAGGTAAAGGGAGGAGTTTGGAGGGAGCAAACGCAATGTAGACACGGAGATTTTTGGCGTGGTTCCGATAGGTGGTGCTACCGTACATCCACGTTGATGGAGACTTCAACCCACGAAGGGTAAACGACTGCGCGAGTCCATGGAGGGCTCCAGCCATGAAGGGTCCACGAAGAAGCAACCTTGTCTATCCCACCATGGCCATCGCCCACGAAGGACTTGCCTCACTTGGGTAGATCTTCACGACGTAGGCGATCTCCTTGCCCGTACAAACTCCTTGGTTCAACTCCAAAATCATGACAGAGGCTCCCAAGCGACACCTAACCAATCTAGGAGACACCCCTCTCCAAAAGGTAATAGATGGTGTGTTGATGATGAACTCCTTGCTCTTGTGCTTCAAATGATAGTCTCCCCAACACTCAACTCTCTCTCATAGATTTGGCTTTGGTGGAAAGATGATTTGAGTGGAAAGCAACTTGGGGAAGGCTGCTGATGGAGTCCTGGATTAGGGGGTCCTCGGACAGCCGAACTATATAATTTGGTCGGACTGTTGGACTATGAAGATACAAGATTGAAGGCTTCGTCCCGTGTCCGGGTGGGACTCTCCTTTGCGTGGAAGGCAAGCTTGGCGATTCGGATATGTAGATCTCCTTCTCTGTAACCGACTCTGTGTAACCCTAGCCCCCTCCAGTGTCTATATAAACCGGAGGGTTTAGTCCGTAGGACAAGAACAATCATAATCATAGGCTAGCTTCTAGGGTTTAGCCTCTATGATCTCGTGGTAGATCAACTCTTGTAATACTCAAATCATCATGATCAATCAAGTAGGAAGTAGGGTATTACCTCCATTGAGAGGGCCCGAACCTGGGTAAACATTGTGTCCCCCGCCTCCTATTACCATCAGCCTTAGACGCACAGTTCGGGACCCCCTACCCGAGATCCGCCGGTTTTGACACCGGCATTGGTGCTTTCATTGAGAGTTCCACTGTGCCGTCATGATAAAGGCTTGATGGCTCCTTCGATCATCAGCAACGATGCGATCCAGGGTGAGGTTTTTCTCCATGGACAGATCTTCGTATTCGGCGGCTTCGTACTGCGGGCCAACTCTCTTGGCCATCTAGAGCAGATCGATAGCTATGCCCCAGGCCATCAGGTCAGATTTGAAAGCTTGAACTAGACTGTCGATATCCGCGGAGACTTGATCTTCGACGAATTCGAGCTCATGTCAGGCGCGCCGCACAGTCACGACGAGCATGACTTAGCTCTACTATCGGACGGTGTTCGGGAGATCGCACCTGCGGTTACTCCGGCCCTCAATCCGGAGTAGATCATGCCATCCGAGGACGGGTGGATGGACCCCGCCAAGGAGGCCGCACACTCAGCGGTGATAGAGCCGAATACTGACTTCACCTCCTATGAGACCTGTGTCATCGAACCCTTGGATTCGTCCCCAACCATAGGCTCCGAATCGCTTGCGTCCGTGCCTATCGAACCTGATTGGGCACCGATCATGGAGTTTACCTCCGCGGATATCTTTTAGCACTCTCCCTTGGGCGACGTGCTAAATTCATTGAGGTCTCTCTCCTTGTCAGGAGATCCTTAGTCGAACTATGTCCGGCTTGAGTGGGAAGCGGACGACAAAATTCGTTCCCCACCGACCACCCACTTAATAGCCACTGTCGACGACCTAACCGACATGCTTGATTTCAGCTCCGAAGACATCGACGGTATGGATGACGATACAGGAGAAGAACAGGAACCACCACCCACAGGGCGCTGGACAGCCACCTCATCATATGATATATATATATGGTGGACACCCCTAAAGAAAGCGATGGCAATAAGGCAACGGAGGATATCCCCTCCGGCCAGGCTTCGAGCAGGAGGATGGGCAAGCCAGCCCTAAGGAACAGGCGACATACGGAGAATTAGAGGATGACAATTACATGCCCCTCTCCGAAGACGAGGTGAGCCTCGGCGACGAAGAATTCATCGTGCCTGAGGATCCCGTCAAGCAGGAGCGCTTCAAGCACCGGCTTATAGCCACAGCAAAAAGCCTGAAGAAAAAGCAGCAACAGGTTCAAGCTGATCAAGATCTGGTAGCGGATAGATGGACCAAGGTCCTGGCAGCTGAGGAATACGAACTCGAGCGCCCAACCAAAAGTTACCCAAAGCACAGGTTGCTACCCCAACTCGAGGAGGAAGCATTAAAGCCTACACTACCAGCGTATGATGCGGCTGACCGGCCACCTCGTGGCTGAGACAAAGCGGCGTATCAGCCCGAAGTCTAGCCCACACCCCGTCGCCAGTCAAACAAAAACACCAAGGCCCGAGGCTACACGCAGGACCTGCGAGACGTATTGGAAAACAAAGCAGGACATACAAGATCGATCTACGGATCACGAGGGCGCGCCCCAATGGGTGACGACGACTGCACACCGGATATACTAAAAGCAAATCCGGCCGGGCCGAATACAGCAGACAAGACTCGTATGAACTGTGTCGTGATATAGCCCGGCACAGAGGTGCCGCACACCCCCTATGCTTCACCGACGAAGTAATGGATCACGAATTCCCAGAAGGGTTTAAACCCGTGAACACTGAATCATATGATGGTACTACAGACCCCGCGGTATGGATAGAGGATTTCTTACTCCACATTCACATGGCCCGCGGGGATGATCTACACGCCATCAAGTATATCCCACTAAAACTCAAAGGGCCGGCTGGGCATTGGCTAAATAGCTTGCCAGCAAACTCCACCGTAAGTTGGGAGAACCCGGCAGACGCATTCCTGGACAACTTCCAGGGCACTTATGTGTGAACACCGGATGCTGATGACTTAAGTCACATAACCCAACAGCCCAAAGAGTCAGCCACGAAATTCTGGACTCGGTTCCTAACTAAAAAGAACCAAATTGTCGACTGTCCGGATGCTGAAGCCCTAGCAGCCTTTAAACATAACATCCGTGATGAGTGGCTTGCCCGACATCTCGGCCAAGAGAAGCCAAAATCTATGGCAGCCCTCACGACACTCATGACCTGCTTTTGCGCGGGTGAGGATAGTTGGTTGGCCCGTAGCAACAACACATCAAGCAATCCTGGCACATCAAAGGCCAGAGGTAGCAACAGCAAACCCCGACGCAACAAACACAAGCGTCGCAAAAATGGTGGTAACGCCGAAGACACGGTAGTCAATGACGGATTTAGTGGCTCTAAGTCCGGTCAGCGGAAAAGGCCATTCAAAAATGACAATTCGGGCCCGTCCAGTCTAGACCGCATACTCGATCGTCCATGCCAAATTCATGGCACCCAGGAACACTAGCCAATCATACCAACAGAGAATGCTGGGTCTTCAAACAAGACGGCAGGTCAGGTGCCGTAAACAAGGATAAGGGGCCTCAAAGCGATGATGGCGATGAGGAGCCCAGATCACTGAATACAGGAGGGCAAAAGAAATTTCCCCCGCAAATCCAAACGGTGGACGTGGTAAACGCCACCCACACTCCCAACCCGGAACGGATGCGCACCCTTAGGGATGTCGACTTAACGGAACCAGTTGCCTCACAATATAAACTAGGGCCGATCACCTTCAACCGCACGGATCGTCCGGTTAATACCAATCAGGGCAATTCAGCCGCTCTAGTCCTTGACCCAATAATTGACGGGTTCCACCTCACACGAGTCCTTATGGACGGAGGCAGCAGTCTAAACCTTCTTTACCAGGACACAATGCGAAAGATGGGTATCGATCATTCAATGATCAAGCCCACTAAAGCCACCTTTAAAGGTATTATACCAGGTGTGGAGGCCAGCTGTACAGGCTCCATCGCCCTTGAGGTAGTCCTCGGGTCACCGGACAATTATCGTGCCGAAGAGTTAATCTTCGACATCGTCCCCTTTCGCAGTGATTATCAGGCACTGCTCGGATGAACCGCGTTCGCTCGATTCAACTTGGTGCCACATTATGCCTACCGTAATCTCAAGATGCCCGGTCCGCGCAGTGTCATCACGGTTAATGGCAAGGCCGAACTCCCCCTCGGTACCAAAGAGTATACCGCTGCTTTAACAACAGAAGAAACGAGTGGCATCTTTTAATCGAACCTCGAGTCAACGGCCAAGCTCCCGGACACCACCGAAGGACTCCAAACTACTTCGCGGCAGGATAGCCCGGCTCGTCCAGAGCTCAATTAAACACTCCGGCGAAAGCCAGGACAGGCCACATACTGCGGCTCAACCGCTCTGCGGCACACAAACACATCTTGCATTTTCTTTATAGGTTCATTTTTGCCCAGGCAAGGACCGACTATGGAAATAGCTCGAACGCGCAAGGGAACACTTAGATATTCCCCTCGATGACCATCCGACTGCACTCCGGATCCGCACACAGCTTCTTCCCTCCTGGTCTCAGTATGTTCCGCAGTCACTTTCTCTTTTTATTACGTTACATGTACTCATACGCATCGACGTATTATTCAAATACAACATGTGGATTTATACGACAGTTATCTGCCGTTATCTATTATTGAAATTCTTTTGTCAAATGGCATCCGTACACCGCGATATGCCTTAATATGCCAGGGGCTTTGTTTTACCCATAATACGACAATAAAGTCCGAACACCTTCATGGTAGTTCGGCACCCCGAACTTATAGCATTATATGCATCAACTCCGAATCATGTCTTGGGTCAAATGTTGGGTTTGCCCGGCTCCCATGTTTTGCTGCCTTACGTTCCGCTATATCGGCTAAGGCGGCACAGGGAGAACTACTGCGATTGTGTCCCAGTTCTTCCGGACGAGCACCTCAGTAGAGAAAGTCGAAAACTGACTGTCATGATACGGCGAGAGCTGGTCAGCTGTTCGAGAGGTTGTAAAATCTTTAAGGATTCCTCCCACATAATGCCATAACCAATGCAGCATGCGATGGATCGGCTTTTCTTCCGATCAGGTGCTTATAGAGCCCCTCGTGCGGTCTTCCAAACACCAGGGGCTGCGCCTACCTTCCTTTTCTAAAGCTCCTATAGCTAAGTGAGAGTGATAAAGCCCTATAGTCCGATTGCCTGGTTCGTTGTGCTGAACACCTCCTTCGAAGGACCCAAAACTGGGATAAAGAGTGATCGGGTTTATCCCGAACACCCCAGTACTTCCTACGTGGGGGCAGAAGCCGACGACTGGCCAACTCTCAGGATTAATATATAAAACGGACGCGCAGGAGGATAAACTTTCATATAACAGGCAATAAATAATAGAAATGACCTGGTTCAACATTACAAATGACAACATGATTGTATTCATGGAAATATAATGTCCTTGGTGCATTGCTCTGCCGCAAGGCAGGATCCTTTCAGGACACTTTCATGATATAACTCAGGCTTGCGGTGCTCCTTTCCCTCCAGCGGTCCCTCGGTCACCATCTTTTTAGCATCCATCTTCCCCCAGTGCACCTTTGGCGGGCGAAGGCCATTCGCGCACCCTCTATACAAAACGACCGCTTGACGACATCAAGTTGAGGGCAGGCACTCGCAAGCCACTTCACGAGCCCGAAGTAGCTTCTTGGAATCGGCTCAGCGGGCCATAGCCAGATAATCAAATCCTTCATGGCTAGCTCGGTCGCCTTATGCAGTTCGATCAGCTGTTTCAGTTGATCGGCAAAAGGCACCGGACAATTCGGTGCCAGATACTATGACCAGAAGAGCTTATCCGCAGTGTTCCTTTCTTCGACTCGGTAGAATTGTGCAGCATCAGATATGCTGCATGGCACCTCCGCAAATACCCCTGGAGAAATCCGAACTCAAGATAGAAACATGATTTTCTCCCCAAATACATGCCTTACATGGAACAAGCTTTACCCACCGCGATCTCCCTCGCCTCTTGGATCTCCTGCAAGGCACCATGGGTTTCCCCCTGGGCATCGCATGCGGCCTGATGAGCCTTGGTAAGTTCGGATTCTTTCTCCGTTAGACTCTGCTCCAAGGCCTCGCATCTTGTCACGACCTCTCGAAGCTCTTGCTCAGCTTCAATAACCCTAGCCTCGTGCTTCTCACCAAGAGCCCGCTCTACGGCTGCCTTTCTCTCGGCCTCAGCAAGAACCTTCTTAAGAGCCTCGACTTCGGTCATTTCCCCTGGCACAAATCATAAAACATATTTTAAATTCGTTCGCACTGAACATGAGCAAGGTTTGTGCATACCTTGTTTATCCTCCAACTGCATTTTCAACTGGCCCAATTCTTCCGTTGCCCGCTCCAGACATTGATTTAGTCCGGAGACCTCCGCAGTATGAGAGGTGGCAATCGCTACAGACGCCTCTTTATAAAAGAAGAGAGGTAAACGTCATCAAGTGAGTCTCCTGCGAACATAGATTTGATCCTCTGTCCGGTTCTTTCGCTCACCGAATAGTGTATCAGGGGCTACCATCTATACCGTGACACTCTTCGAAACCTCATAAAACATACCTCAAAGCCTCTTATAAGGCTAATACAGGCTTCATTCAGTCCACTCTCGCAGACTGAATCTTCTCAATCACCGCACCCATAAGGGCACGGTGTTCATCAACGATGGAGGCACTTTTCAGCACCGCCAATAAAGTATCCAGCACCTCTGGTTGGAAAGAGGTTAATGGTGGAACAGGTACACCCCCTCTAGCCGAGGGAGGCCGCCTGCCTGACTCTGGAACCATACTGGTCTCCGGAATTGCGTCCGGCTGGGGGCCGAATTCAAGATGGCTCCCGCCGATGACGCCCATGGGAGCCTTCTCTCCCATGTGTCCGTCCCCTGAATTTTGACCTCCTGGCGCCACCTTGGCAACATTTTCCGCCCTCCTTGGCCTGGGTCCTCCTGGGACGAAGCCTCGGTGTAATTCACGTGTTTGGGGGAAGGGGCCTACGGGGGTGTCCCGCTCTCCATAGCATCCGAGCCTAGCAAATCCTCCGATGAGGATTGCTCGGCGCGGGACCTTGCTGGACTGCAAAATGTATGGCCCAGATTAAAATATTATGCCATGATGAGTCTGGACGCATAAACATGTTCGGATTTTATATACTCACGAGTTCACCAGGGGCTGAGCCCTGGGATCCCACTCCGGGCTGCTATCAGCAGCGGTGGACTCCTCTGGAAGAGGAGTTTTTCCCTTCTTAGGCGACTCGGCCTCCAAGGATGTGGAGGCTGTCCTTTTCTTTCCTCCCCCCGCTGGGGATTCGTATTCCTCCTCCTCGTCATCCTCTTGGGAGGAAGAATGGGCATTGGAGTCTTCAGAAATCGTGCCCGAGGCGCCACGATGATGGAGGCCACTCTGGTCTTCTTGGCCTCTCTCTCGGCCTTCTTCTTCGGTGCCTTGTAGGGCGCCGGGACTAGCATCTTCATTAAAAGCGGGTCAGACAGTTCTCTAGGTAGCGGGGCCGGACAGTAGATCCGCCCCGCCTTCTTCGTCCAGCCCTAGGAGAGTTGTGGAAAACACATTAAGCATTTCCCTTGGGTTATGCGAATAAAACTTATGATGGCTTACCGAACTTGCGGGCCGGGACAGGTGGTACCCGCGGTCCTCGGCTAAGTCCGGCCATGATTTGCCGGACTTAAAAAGCACCTTCCAGATGTCTTTGTGTGAGGAGCCAAAGAGCTCTCGCAGGGTCTGGTGCTTGGCTGGGTCGAATTCCCATAAATTGCAAGCCCGGTGTTGACAAGGAAGGATCCGGCGAACTAACATCACCTGGACTACATTGATAAGTTTGATATTCTTGTCTTCCATATCCTTGACGCGCGTCTGGAGCGCCGACAGCTCATCGGACGAAGACCAATCCAGGCCCTTCTTGGGCCAGGACGTAAGCCGCAGGGGGGCTCCGGGTCGAAATTCAGGAGCAGCGGCCCATTTCGTGCCGCGCGGCTCAGTGATGTAAAACCACTGCTGCTGCCACCCTTTGACGGAATCATTGAAAGTACCTGTTGGCCATGTGACGTTGGGCATCTTCCTCACCATGGCGCCTCCACACTCAGCGTGATCACCACCCACTACCTTGGGCTTCACATTAAAGATCTTCAGCCATAAGCCAAAGTGTGGTGAGATGCGGAGAAAGGGCTCGCACACGACGATGAACGTCGAGATGTTGAGGAAGGAATTGGGGGATAGATCATGAAAATTGATCCCATAGTAATGCATGATGCCGCGAACGAATGGGTGGAGGGGAAACCCCAGCCCGCGGACAAAATGAGGGAGGAAAACAACCCTCTCATGGGGTTCCGGAGTAGGGACGATCTGTCTTGCCGTTGGGAGACGGTGGCTGATTGATGTCTACTACACAACCTTCTTCTTGTAGACGTTGTTGGGCCTCCAAGTGCAGGGGTTTGTAGGATAGTAGCAAATTTCCCTCAAGTGGATGACCTAAGGTTTATCAATCCGTGGGAGGCGTAGGATGAAGATGGTCTCTCTCAAGCAACCATGCAACCAAATAACAAAGAGTCTCTTGTGTCCCCAACACACCCAATACAATGGTAAATTGTATAGGTGCACTAGTTCGGTGAAGAGATGGTGATACAAATGCACTATGAATAGTAGATATACTCCCTCCGTTCCGAATTACTTGTCACAGGTATGGATGTATCTAGATGTATTTTAGTTCTAGATACATCCATTTCTACAACAAGTAATTTGGAATGGAGGGAGTAGGTTTTTGTAATCTGAAAATATAAAAACAGCAAGGTAACTAATGATAAAAGTGAGCACAAACGGTATTGCAATGCGTTGAAACAAGGCCTAGGGTTCATACTTTCACTAGTGCAAGTCCTCTCAACAATAATAACATAATTGGATCACATAACTATCCCTCAACATGCAACAAAGAGTCACTCCAAAGTCACTAATAGCGGAGAACAAACGAAGAGATTATGGTAGGGTACGAAACCGCCTCAAAGTTATCCTTTCTAATCGATCTATTCAAGAGTCCGTAGTAAAATAACGTGAAGCTATTCTTTCCGTTCAATCTATCATAGAGTTCATACTAGAATAACACCTTAAGACACAAATCAACCAAAACCCTAATGTCACCTAGATACTCCAATGTCACCTCAAGTATCCGTGGGTATGATTATATGATATGCATCACACAATCTCAGATTCATCTATTCAACCAACACAAAGAACTTCAAACAGTGCCCCAAAGATTCTACCGGAGAGTCAAGACGAAAACGTGTGCCAACCCCTATGCATAGGTTCATGGGCGGAACCCGCAAGTTGATCACCAAAACATACATCAAGTGGATCAATAGAATACCCCATTGTCACCACGGGTATCCCACGCAAGACATACATCAAGTGTTCTCAAATCCTTAAAGACTCAATCCGATAAGATAACTTCAAAGGGAAAACTCAATCCATTACAAGAGAGTAGAGGGGGGAGAAACATCATAAGATCCAACTATAATAGGAAAGCTCACGATACATCAAGACCGTACCACCTCAAGAACACGAGAGAGAGAGAGATCGAACACATAGCTACTGGTACATACCCTCAGCCCCGAGGGAGAACTACTCCCTCCTCGTCAGAGAGAGCACCGGGATGATGAAAATGGCCACTGAAGAGGGATTCCCCCTCCGGCAGGGTGCCAGAATGGGTCTAGATTGGTTTTCGGTGGCTATGGAAGCTTCTGGCGGCGGAACTCCCGATCTATTGTGCTCCCCAAAGTTTTTAGGGTATATCGATATATATGGGAGGAAGAAGTATGTCGGTGGACCTCCGGGCTATCCACGAGGCAGGGGGGCACGCCCCCACCCTCGTGGGCAGCCCGGGACTCTCCTGGTCCAACCCCGATACTCCGTGGGCTTCTTCTGGTCCAAAAATAAGTTCTGTGAAGTTTCAGGTCAATTGGACTCCATTTGATATTCCTTTTCTGCGATACTCTAAAATAAGAAAAAAAACCAGAAATTGGCACTGGGCTCTGGGTTAATAGATTAGTCCCAAAAATAATATAAAAGTGTTTAATAAAGACCATAAACATCCAAAACAGATAATATAATAGCATGGAACAATAAAAAATTATAGATACGTTGGAGACGTATCAGCATCCCCAAGCTTAATTCCTGCTCGTCGTCGAGTAGGTAAATGATAAAAACAGAATTTTTGATGTGGAATGCTACCTAACATATTTATCTAGGTAATTCTCTTTATTGTGGCAAGAATATTCAGATCCATAAGATTCAAGACAAAAGTTTAATATTGACATAAAAATAATAATACTTCAAGCATACTAACTAAGCAATTATGTCTTCTCAAAATAACATGGCCAAAGAAAGCTATCCCTACAAAATCATATAGTCTGGCTATGCTCTATCTTCACCACACAAAATATTTAAATCATGCACAACCCCGATGACAAGCCAAGCAATTGTTTCATACTTTTGATGTTCTCAAACTTTTTCAATCTTCACGCAATACATGAGCGTGAGCCATGGACATAGCACTATAGGTGGAATAGAATGGTGGTTGTGGAGAAGACAAAAAGGAGAAGATAGTCTCACATCAACTAGGCGTATCAACAGGCGATGGAGATGCCCATCAATACATATCAATGTGAGTGAGTAGAGATTTTCATGCAACGGATGCACTAGAGCTATAAGTGCATGACAGCTCAAAAAGAAACTAAGTGGGGGTGCATCCAACTCGCTTGCTCACGAAGACCTAGGGTATTTTGAGCAAGCCCATCATTGGAATATACAAGCCAAGTTCTATAATGAAAGATTCCCACTAGTATATGAAAGTGACAACATAGGAGACTCTCTATCATGAAGATCATGGTGCTACTTTGAAGCACAAGTGTGGTAAAAGGATAGTAGCATTGTCCCTTCTCTCTTTTTCTCTCATTTTTTATTTTTTTATTTGGGCCTTTTCTCTTTTTTATGGCCTCTTTTTTTATTTGGGCTTCTTTGGCCTCTTTTATTTATTTATTTATTTATTTATTTTCGTCCGGAGTCTCATCCCGACTTATGGGGGAATCATAGTCTCCATCATCCTTTCCTCACTGGGACAATGCTCTAATAATGATGACCATCACACTTTTATTTACTTACAACTCAAGAATTACAACTTGATACTTAGAACAAAATATGACTCTATATGAGTGCCTCCGGTGGTGTACCGGGATGTGCAATGACTCATGAGTGACATGTATGAAAGAATTATGAGCAGTGGCTTTGCCACAAATACGATGTCAACTACATGATCATGCAAAGAAATATGATAATGATGGAGCGTGTCATAATAAATGGAACGGTGGTAAGTTGCATGGCAATATATCTCAGAATGGCTATGGAAATGCCATAATAGGTAGGTATGGTGGCTGTTTTGATGAAGATATATGGTGCGTTTAAGGTACCGACGAAAGTTGCGTGGTACTAGAGAGGCTAGCAATGGTGGAAGGGTGAGAGTGCGTATAATCCATGGACTCAACATTAGTCATAAAGAACTCACATACTTATTGCAAATCTTTATTAGTTATCAAAACAAAGTATTACACGCATGCTCCTAGGGGGATAGATTGGCAGGAAAAGACCATCGCTCGTCCCCGACCGCCACTCATAAAGAAGACAATAAATAAATAAATCATGCTCTGACTTCATCACATAACGGTTCACCATACGTGCATGCTACGGGAATCACAAACTTTAACACAAGTATCTCTCAAATTCACAACTACTCACTAGCATGACTCTAATATTACCATCCTCATATCTCAAAATAATCATCAAGTATCAAACTTCTCATAGTATTCAATGCACTTTATATGAAAGTTTTTATTATATCCCTCTTGGATTCCCATCATATTAGGACTAGTTTCATAACCAAAGCAAACTACCATGCTGTTCTAAATACTCTCAAAATAATATAAGTGAAGCACGAGAGTTCATCTAATTCTTCAAAATAAAACCACCACCGTTCTCTAAAAAGATATAAGTGAAGCACTAGAGCAAACGACAAACTACTCCGAAAGATATAAGTGAAGGCCAATGAGTAGTCGAATAATCATGCAACTATGTGAAGACTCTCTAACATTTAAGAATTTCAGATCTTGGTATTTTATTCAAGAAACAAGCAAAGCAAAAGGAAATAAAATGACGCTCCAAGAAAAACACATATCATGTGGCGAATAAAAATATAGCTCCAAGTAAAGTTACCGATGAACGAAGACGAAAGAGGGGATGCCTTTCAGGGCATCCCCAAGCTTAGGATTTTTGTTGTCCTTGAATATTATCTTGGGGGTGCCATGGGAATCCCCAATCTTAGGATATTGCCACTCCTTATTCCATCCATCGAATCTTTACCCAAAACTTGAAAACTTCACAACACAAAACTTAACAGAAAACTCGTAAGCTCCGTTAGTGAAAGAAAACAAAACACCACTTCAAGGTACTATAATGAACTATTTATAAATTCATAATGGTGTAATATATACTGTATTCCAACTTCTCTATGGTTCATACCCTCCGATACTACTCATAGATTCATCAAAATAAGCAAACAACACATAGAAAACAGAATCTGTCAAAACAGAACAGTCTGTAGTAATCTGTAGGATTCTAATACTTATGTAACTCCAAAAATCCTGAGAAATTAGGAAGTCCTAGGAAATTTGTTTATTAATATACTGCAGTTGGAATTGGTATTTTATAGCTCTCTGGTAAAAAATGAAAATTATTCTCGTGAGCGCATACTTTCTGTTTTTTACAGCAAGATCAAATAACAATAACCCAAGAAGGTCCTAAAGGCTTCACTTGGCAAAAACACTAATTAAAACATAAAAAACACAATCATAACAGAGGATAGATAAATTATTTATTACTAAACAGGAACAAAAATAAAATTGGGTTGCCTCCCAACAAGCGCTATCGTTTAACGCCCCTAGCTAGGCATGATGATTTCAATGATGCTCACATAAAAGATAAGAATTGTAACATAAAGAGAGCATCATGAAGAATATGACTAGCACATTTAAGTCTAACCCACTTCCTATGCATAGGGATTTTGTGAGCAAACAACTTGTGGGAACAATAATCAACTTTCATAGGAAAACAAAACAAGCATAACTTCAAGATTTTCAACATATAGAGAGGAAACTTGATATTATTGCAATTCCTACAAGCATATGTTCCTCCCTCATAATAATTTTCAGTAGCATCATGAATGAATTCAACAATATAACCAGCACCTAAAGCATTCTTTTCATGATCTACAAGCATAGAAATTTTACTACTCTCCACATAAGCAAAATTCTTCTCACGAATAATAGTGGGAGCAAACTCAACAAAATAATTATCATGTGATTGAAAATTAAGATCAAGATACAAGTTTCATGGTTATAATTATTCTTTAAAGCATACGTGTCATCACAATAATCATCATAGATAGGAGGCATGCTTTCATCATAGTAAATTTGCTCATCAAAGCTTAGGGGACAAAAAATATCATCTTCATCAAACATAGCTTCCCCAAGCTTGTGGCTTTGCATATCATTAGCATCATGGATATTCAAGGAATTCATACTAACAATATTGCAATCATGCTCATCATTCAAAGATTTAGTGCCAAACATTTTAATGCATTCTTCTTCTAACACTTCGGTACAATTTTCCTTACCATCATTCTCACGAAAGATATTAAAAAGATGAAGCGTATGAGGCAAACTCAATTCCATTTTTTTGTAGTTTTCTTTTATAAACTAAACTAGTGATAAAACAAGAAACAAAAAGATTCTATTGCAAGATCTAAAGATATACCTTCAAGCGCTAACCTCCCCAGCAATGACGCCATAAAAGAGCTTGATGTCTACTACAAAACCTTATTCTTGTAGACGTTGTTGGGCATCCAAGTGCAGAGGTTTGTAGGACAGTAGCAAATTTCCCACAAGTGGATGACCTAAGTTTTATCAATCCGTGGGAGGCATAGGATGAAGATGGTCTCTCTCAAGCAACCCTGCAACCAAATAACAAAGAGTCTCTTGTCTCCCCAACACACCCAATACAATGGTAAATTGTATAGGTGCACTAGTTCGGCGAAGAGATGGTGATACAAGTGCAATATGGATAGTAGGTATATGTTTTTGTAATCTGAAAATATAAAAACAGCAAGGTAACTAATGATAAAAGTGAGCACAAACGGTATTGAAATGCGTTGAAACAAGGCCTAGGGTTCATACTTTCACTAGTGCAAGTCCTCCCAACAATAATAACATAATTGGATCATATAACTATCCCTCAACATGCAACAAAGAGTCACTCAAAAGTCACTAACAGCGGAGATCAAATGAAGAGATTATGGTAGGGTACGAAACCACCTCAAAGTTATCCTTTCTGATCGATCTATTCAAGAGTCCGTAGTAAAATAACGTGAAGCTATTCTTTCCGTTCAATCTATCATAGAGTTCGTACTAGAATAACACCTTAAGACACAAATCAACGAAAACCCTAATGTCACCTAGATACTCCAATGCCACCTCAAGTATCCGTGGGTATGATTATACGATATGCATCACACAATCTCAGATTCATCTATTCAACCAACACAAAGAACTTCAAAGAGTGCCCCAAAGATTCTAACAGAGAGTCAAGATGAAAACGTGTGCCAACCCCTATGCATAGGTTCATGGGCGGAACCCGCAAGTTGATCACCAAAACATACATCAAGTGGATCAATAGAATACCCCATTGTCACCACGGGTATCCCACGCAAGACATACATCAAGTGTTCTCAAATACTTAAAGACTCAATCCGATAAGATAACTTCAAAGGGAAAACTCAATCCATTACAAGAGAGTAGAGGGGGGAGAAACATCATAAGATCCAACTATAATAGGAAAGCTCGCGATATATCAAGATCGTACCACCTTAGGAACACGAGAGAGAGAGAGAGATCAAACACATAGCTACTGGTACGTACCCTCAGCCCCGAGGGAGAACTACTCCCTCCTCGTCATGGAGAGCACCGGGATGATGAAGATGGCCACCGGAGAGGGATTCCCCCTCCGGCAGGGTGCCGGAACGGGTCTAGATTGGTTTTCGGTGGCTACGAAGGCTTTTGGTGGCGGAACTCCCGATCTACTGTGTTCCCCGAAGTTTTTAGGGTATATGGGTATATATGGGAGGAAGAAGTACGTCGGTGGACCTCCGGGCTGTCCACGAGGCAGGGGGTGCGCCCAGGGGGGTGGGCGCCCCCCACCCTCGTGAGCAGCCCGGGACTCTCCTGGTCCAACTCCGATACTCTGTGGGCTTCTTCTGGTCAAAAATTAAGTTTCGTGAAGTTTCAGGTCAATTGGACTCAGTTTGATTTTCCTTTTCTGCGATACTCTAAAACAAGGAAAAAAACAGAAACTGGCACTGGGCTCTGGGTTAATAGGTTAGTCCCAAAAATAATATAAAAGTGTTTAATAAAGCCCATAAACATCCAAAATAGATAATATAATAGCATGGAACAATCAAAAATTATAGATACATTGGAGAAGGATCACTGATTTTCTGGGCCAGGTACCCGGCCTCCCGAAGCTTTTTGATATCCTTCTCCCGGATGGTAGAGGCCATCCATTTTCCTCCTGCTCCAGATCCAGACATTTTCGGAAGGCCTTTGTGGCCGGAGAGGACGAACGCTTGGGCGCTGGGGCTCGAGTGGAGGGGAATGGATAAGCAGAAGAAGAAGGCATGGGTGAAAAAGGGGAGTCCTTATCTCCTTATAAAGGCGGATGGGATCCAGCGCCTCCCCACTTGCTCGGTAAACTCGCTTATTCCCCAAGCGTCGTGCTAAAGACGCGGTTGGATTACCCATACCCATATTGATGAGAATCCCGAGATAGGGGGACACGATCTCTGCTTCGATAAGACATGCCCATAAAACCGCCTCACAACATGCGCAGTAGCTGGTTAGGGAGAACGGTTCGAATGAAGACCGGATCATGGCGTTGTGTCACGTTAGGAAAAGTTGTCAGCGGATTAGATTTTTGGGATATTGTACTCTCTATGTTGATATGTGGAATTTGTTTTACAGAGCCGGACACGATCCTTGTGTTCAAAATCTTCTATGGAGTATTCGGAGAAGGAACCCGCCTTGCAATGCCGAAGACAATCTGCACGCCGGACTCATCGTCATTGAATCCTGGTACAGGGGCTACTGAGGGAGTCCTGGATTAGGGGGTCCTCGGATAGCCGAACTATATACTTTGGCCGGACTGTTGGACTATGAAGATACAAGATTGAAGGCATCATCCCGTGTCTGGGTGGGACTCTCCTTTGCGTGGAAGGCAAGCTTGGCGATTCAGATATGTAGATCTCCTTCTCTATAACCGACTCTGTGTAACCCTAGCCCCCTCCGGTGTCTATATAAACCGGAGGGTTTAGTCCTTAGGGCAAGAACAATCATAATCATAGGCTAGCTTCTAGGGTTTAGCCTCTACGATCTCGTGGTAGATCAACTCTTGTAATACTCATATCATCAAGATCAATCAAGCAGGAAGTAGGGTATTACCTCCATCGAGGGGGCCCGAACCTGGGTAAACATTGTGTCCCCCGCCTCCTGTTACCATCGGCCTTAGACGCACAGTTTGGGACCCCCTACCCGAGATCCACCGATTTTGATACCGACAGCTGGAGATCAAGATTCTTGTGGTAGGAATGGAATATCTTGGTCTCAACACATGAGTAGGTGGTTCTCTCTCAGAAAATGTATGTTGGAAGTGTCGGCACATTCTGATGGCTCACTCCATGAATGAAGAGTGGGTGGAGGGGTATATATATATATCCTCCACACAAAATCTAACCGTTACACACAATTTACCAAACTTGGTGGGACCGAATCATGAAACTCGGTCAGACCAATTCAGTTCAAAATGTGAATGTTAGGCTTTTCGGTGGGACCGACATGTCAACTCGATGGGACCGATTTCATTAGGGTTAGGGCATAACGTAATCTCGGTGAGACCGATCACATAAACTCGATGAGACCGATTTCTGTAATAGGCAAATAGAGAGTTGGTCAGGAAAACTCGGTGGGACCGAATCACTCATTTTGGTGAGACCGAAACGTTACGAAAGGGGAACGGAGAGTTTGCATTCTGAACTCGGTGGGACCGATCGCTCATCTCGGTTAGACCAAAACGTTATGAAGGGAAACCGAGAGTTTGCAATCCCATGTTGATGAGACCGAGATTCCTCTCGGTGAGACCAAACTAATTAGGGTTTTTGACAGTGGCTATGTCAAATGAACTCGGTGGCGCCGGATAGATCAAACCGGTGGGGCCGAGTTTGACTTTTGGTTTGGGACATATGTGGATATGAGAAAGTGGTTGAGGCCTTTTGGAGCATATCACTAAGCATTTTGAGCAAGCAAGCCATTAAGAAATACCTCATCCCCTTTTAATAGTATTGGCTTTTCCTATGGACTCAATGTGATCTTGGATCACTAAAATGAAAAGGTAGAGTCTTTAGCTTGAGACAATGTGTATCCTTAGCATTTTGAGGGGTCCACATTCCTAGTCCATGCCATGCCAATCATTGAACTTTCTGAAATGATCATCTTGAAAGAACATTAGTTCAATGAGCTATATGTTGTTAGGAATTACCAAAACCACCCAGGGATAGTTGCACTTTCAATATCCCCTTTTTGGTAATTGATGACAACATATAGATCAAAGCTTCGACAAATGATAATAAGATTTAAATGCATCGTCTCTTTGAGAGGTATGTGATAAGTAAGAGCTCCCCCTAAATTTGTGCATCATTTAAGATTTTCTTTTGAATGCAAATGCACAATCGATTAGGATCGTGGGGTACTCTTCCATGTCACATACATCTTGGTGGAGCGCTCAAAATGATAGAGAGTAAAAATATGCACTCATCAACAAGGAAAAGTGAATGATCATACAAGAGATATAAAAGATAACATCATGCAAGCAGAAGCATTAATGTAGGATATGATCAAACACATGATCAAATAAGTATCTCACACACATAGACATAAAGTATCAAGCAAGCACACAAAAGACGTATCAACCAAACGAAAAAGAAGGCAAAAGAAGCAAAGCTCTCTCTCTCGAAGCCTATGATCTATACAGTTCTCCCCCTTTGTCAACTAGTTACCAAAAAGTTTGAAAATGCATAGTGCTATGTGTCTCTCTAGGCTTGATCTTCGGGAGGCGGTGTTGAGAAGACTCCAAGGACGAATGCATATTTGGAAGTTGTTGGAGCTGGTGGAGTGGCAACTAGAGGTGGCACTAATGTTGTGGCGGCAGGTGCTGATGCAGTAGCTCTAGTGTTAGTCACTGGCACTGCAGCTGATCTTTGACCTCTTGGCACTCTCTGAAAGGCATCTGTGGTAGCCTTCCCTTTCCTCTCCTCAGCTTCTTCGTGGAGCTGCTCAACTACTGTCTACATCTCTGTCACTTTTAGATCAAGATCATAGAACTTGGTCTCAATGATCCTTTCCAGGCTCTCTTGGTTCTGAGTCAGGGTGGCCAATTCTTTCTCAATCCTCAAGGTGTCTTGAATCATATATCCAAGTTGATCTTGTTTTCTCTTGAGAAATACTTGAGATGCCTCTTCAGCACTTGGCATCTTTGCAGCTTTCTCAGCTTAGGCTTTCTCTCTTTTTCTCTTGTGCATATTGATACGCCCATTTTGCATCATGCTTTTATATCGATATTTATTGCATTATGGGCTGTTATTACACATTATGTCATAATACTTATGCCTATTCTCTCTTATTTTACAAGGTTTACATAAAGAGGGAGAATGCCGGCAGCTGGAATTCTGGCCTGGAAAAGGAGCAAATATTAGAGACCTATTCTGCGCAACTCCAAAAGTCCTGAAACTCCACGGGAATTATTTTCAGAATATATAAAAAATATTGGGTAAAGAAAGTACCAGAGGGGGGCCACCCACCGTCTACAAGGATGGGGGCGCGCCCTACCCCATGGGCGCACCCCCTGCCTCGTGGGCCCTCTGGCAGCCCTTCGATGCCCATCTTTGGCTATATGGAGTCTTTCGTCCAGGAAAAAATCATAAGCTAGCTCCCGGGACAAAACTCCGCCGCCACGAGGCGGAACCTTGGTGGAACCAATCTAGGGCTCCGGGGGAGCTGTTCTGCCGGGGAAACTTCCCTCTGGGAGGGGGAAATCATCATCATCACCATCATCATCATCATCGATCCTCTCATTGGGAGGGGGTCAATCTCCATCAATATCTTCACCAGCACCATCTCATCTCAAACCCTAGTTCATCTCTTGTATCCAATCTTTGTCCCAAAGCCTTAGATTGGTACCTGTGGGTTGCTAGTAGTGTTGATTATTCGTAGTTGATGCTAGTTTGTTTATTCGGTGGAAGATCATATGTTCAGATCCTTTATGCATATTAATACCCCTCTGATTATGAACATGAATATGATTTGTGAGTATTTACGTTTGTTCCTGAGGACATGGGAGAAGTGTTGCGATAAGTAGTCATGTGAATTTGGTATTTGTTTGATATTTTGATGAGATGTATGTTGTCTCTCCTCTAGTGGTGTCATGTGAACGTCGACTACATGACACTTGATCATTGTTTGGGCCTAGGGGAAGGCATTGGGAAGTAATAAGTAGATGATGGGTTGCTAGAGTGACAGAAGCTTAAACCCTAGTTTATGAGTTGCTTCGTAAGGGGCTGATTTGGATCCATATGTTTCATGCTATGGTTAGGTTTACCTTAATACTTCTTTTGTAGTTGCGGATGCTTGCAATAGGGGTTAATCATAAGTCGGATGCTTGTACAAGGAAGGACACTACCCAAGCACTGGTCCATCCACATATCAAATTATCAAAGTACCGAACGCGAATCATATGAACGTGATGAAAACTAGCTTGATGATAATTCTCATGTGTCCTCCGGAGCGCTTTCCTTTATATAAGAGTTTGTCCAGGCTTGTCCTTTGCTACAAAAAGGATTGGGCCATCTTGCTGCAACTTATTTACTTTCATTACTTGTTACCCGTTACAAATTACCTTATCACAAAACTATCATTTACCTATAATTTCATTGCTTTCAGAGAATACCTTACTGAAAACTGCTTATCATTTCCTTCTGCTCCTCGTTGGGTTCGACACTCTTACTTATCGAAAGGACTGCGATAGATCCCCTATAGTTGTGGGTCATCAAGGCTCTTTTCTGGCGCCGTTGCTGGGGAGTGAAGCGCCTTTGGTAGGTGGAATTTTGTAAGGAAAAATTTATATAGTGTGCTGAAATTCACTGTCACTTGTTACTATGGAACATAATCCTTTGAGGGGCTTATTCAGGGTATCTTCACCCCGACCAGTAGAGCAAAGAGTTGCTCCTCAACCTACTGAACCTACTGAAAATGTTTACTTTGAAATTCCTTCGGGTATGATAGAGAAACTGCTAGCTAATCCTTTCACAGGTGATGGAACATTACATCCCGATTTGGACCTAATCTATGTGGATGTAGTTTTGGATTATTTAAGCTTGCAGGTATGCCGAGGATGTTATCAAGAAGGTATTCCCTTTATCTTTTAAGGGAAAGTCATTGACATGGTTTAGGATATGTGATGATATGAGATCATGGAACTACAACCGATTGAAAATTGGAATTTCATCAGAAGTTTTATCCTATGTATCTTGTTCATCGTGATCATAATTATATATATAATTTTTTGCCTCACGAAGGAGAAAGCATCGCTCAAGCTTGAGGGAGGCTTAAGTCAATGTTATATTCATGCCCCAATCATGAGCTCTCAAGAGAAATTATTATTCAAAAAAATTTATGCTCAACTTTCTCTCGATAATCGCTCCATGCTTGATACTTCTTGTACTGGCTCCTTTATGATGAAGACTATTGAATTCAAATGGGATTTATTGGAAAGAATTAAACATAACTCTGAAGATTGGGATCTCGACGAAGGTAAGGAGTCGGGTATAGTACCTAGGTTTGATTGTGTTAAATCTTTTATGGATACCGATGCTTTCCGTGAATTTAGCACTAAATATGGACTTGACTCTGAGATAGTAGCTTCTTTCTGTGAATCCTTTGCTACTCATGTTGATCTCCTTAAGGAGAAGTGGTTTAAATATAATCCTCCCATTGAAGTAAAAGTAGTTGCACCTATTAAAGTTGAAGAAAATACTATCACTTATAATGATCATGTTGTTCCTACTACTTATATTGTGAAACCACCTTTCCCTGTTAGAATAAAGGATCATGCTAAAGCTTCAACTGTGGTTCATAAGAGTAATACTAGAATGCCTACACCTGCTGAGAAAATTAAAGTTGAACCTAGTGTTGCTATGGTTAAAGATCTCTTGGCCGATAATATTGATGGGCATGTTATTTACTTTTGTCATGAATCTGCTAGAATTGCCAGACCTAATACTAAAAATAAATATTGACCTATTGTAGGCATGCGTGTTATTTCTGTTAAAATAGGAGATCATTGCTATCATGGCTTATGTGATATGGGTGCTAGTGCAAGTGCAATACCTCATTCCTTATACAAAGAAATTATGCATGATATTGCACCTGCTGAGATAGAGGAAATTGATGTTACAATTAAGCTTGCCAATAGAGACACTATTTCACTAGTTGGGATTGTTAGAGATGTTGAAGTCTTGTGTGGGAAAGTTAAATATCCTGCTGATTGTTAGAGATGACTTTTTCCCCATTATATTTGGTAGACCCTTCTTAAATACTGTTAATGCTAGGATAGACTGCAAAAATGATGTTGTTACTATTGGTTTAGGGGATATGTCTCATGAATTTAACTTTGCTACATTTCGTAGACAACCCCATGATAAAGAATTGCCTAGTAAAGATGAAATTATTGGTCTTGCTTCTATTGCCGTGCCTCCTAATTATCCTTTAGAACAATATTTGTTAGACCATGAAAATGATATATTTATGAATGAAAGAAGGGAAATAGATGAAGTATTCTTTAAACAGGGACCTATTTTGAAACACAACTTGCCTGTTGAAATCCTAGGGGATCCTCCTCCACCCAAGGGTGATCCCGTGTTTGAGCTTAAACCTTTACCTGATACTCTTAAATATGCTTATCTTGATGAGAAAGGGATATATCCTATTATTATTAGTGCTAACCTTTCAGAGCATGAAGAAAAGAAATTATTGAAAACTCTGAAGAAGCACCGTGCCGCTATTGGATATACTCTTGATGATCTTAAGGGCATTAGTCCCACTCTATGCCAGCACAAAATAAAATTGGAGAAAGATGCGAAACCAGTTATTGATCACCAACAACGGTTAAATCCTAAGATGAAAGAAGTGGTAAGAAAAGAAATACTAAAGCTTCTAGAGGCAAGTATAATTTATCCCGTTGCTGATAGTCAGTGGGTAAGTCATGTCCATTGTGTCCCTAAGAAGGGAGGTATTACTGTTGTTCCTAATGATAAAGATGAATTGATCCCACAAAGAATTGTTACAGGTTATAGAATGGTAATTGATTTCCACAAATTAAACAAAGCTACTAAAAAGGATCATTACCCTTTACCTTTTATTTATCAAATGCTAGAAAGATCATCCAAACATAAACATTTTTGCTTTCTAGATGGTTATTCTGGTTTCTCTCAAATACCTGTGTCAAAAGAGGATCAAGAAAAGACAACTTTTACTTGCCCTTTCGGTATCTTTGCTTAT
Organism: Triticum urartu; assembly: GCF_003073215.2. Taxonomy (NCBI): domain Eukaryota; kingdom Viridiplantae; phylum Streptophyta; class Magnoliopsida; order Poales; family Poaceae; genus Triticum; species Triticum urartu. The sequence goes on along the minus strand of NC_053022.1, from coordinate 522,483,457 downwards.
AGACGTATACCATTTGGTTTATGCAATGCACCTGCTACCTTTCAAAGATGTATGACTGCTATATTCTCTGCCTTTTGTGAAAAGATTGTTGAGGTTTTCATGGTTGATTTCTCTGTATATGAATTTCTTTTGATGATTGCTTAAGCAACCTTGATCGATTTTTGCAGAGATGTGAAGAAACTAATCTTGTCTTGAATTGGGAGAAGTGCCACTTTATGGTTAATGAAGGTATTATCTTGGGGCATAAAATTTCTGAAAGAGGTGTTGAAGTTGACAAAGCTAAAGTTGATGCTATTGAAAATATGTCGTGTCCTAAGGACATTAAAGGTATAAGAAGTTTCCTTGGTCTTGCCGGTTTTTATAGGAGGTTCATTAAGGACTTCTCTAAAATTTCTAGGCCTCTGACTAATCTCTTAGAAAAAGATGTTCCTTTTGTCTTTGATGATGATTGTGTAGAAGCATTTGAAATACTTAAGAAAGCTTTGATTTCTGCACCTATTGTTCAGCCTCCTGATTGGAAGTTACCATTTGAAATTATGTGTGATGCTAGTGATTATGCTTAAGGGCTGTTCTAGGACAAAGAGTTGATAAGAAATTAAATGTTATCCAATATGCTAGTAAAACTCTAGACAGTGCCTAAAGAAATTATGCTACTACTGAAAAGGAATTTTTAGCAGTTGTATTTTCTTGTGATAAGTTCAGACCTTATATAGTTGATTCTAAAGTAACTATTCACACTGATCATGCTACTATTAAATATCTTATGGACAAGAAAGATGCTAAACCTAGACTTATTACATGGGTTCTCTTGCTTCAAGAATTTGATTTGCATATTATTGATAGAAAGGGAGCTGAGAACCCCTTGCAGACAACTTTTCTAGGTTAGAGAATGTTCTTGATGACCCACTACCTATTGATGATAGCTTTCCTGATGAACAATTAGCCGTCATAAATGCTTCTCGTACTGCTCCATGGTATGCTGATTATGCTAATTATATTGTTGCTAAATTTATACCACCTAGTTTCACATACCAGCAAAAGAAAAAGTTATTCTATGACTTAAGACATTACTTTTGGGATGACCCACACCTTTATAAATAAGGAGTAGATGGTGTTATTAGACGTTGTGTACCTGATCATGAACATGAACAAATCCTACGCAGGTGTCAGTATAAGGCTTATGGAGGACACCATGCTGGAGATAGAACTGCACACAAGGTATTGCAATCCGGTTTTTATTGGCCTATTCTCTTCAAGGATGCCCGTAAGTTTGTCTTGCCTTCTGATGAATATCAAAGAATTGTTAATATTAGTAGATGTCAAGAAATTCCTATGAACTATTCACTTGTCATTGAAGCATTTGATGTTTGGGGCTTTGATTATATGGGACCGTTTCCTTCCTCTAATGGGTATACACATATTTTAGTTGTTGTTGATTACGTTACTAAGTGGGTTGAAGCTATTCCAACTAGTAGTGTTGACCATAACACCTCTATTAAGATGCTTAAAGAAGTTATTTTTCTGAGGTTTGGAGTCCCTAGATACTTAATGACTGATGGTGGTTCACATTTTATTCATGGTGCCTTTCGTAAAATGCTTGCTAAATATGATGTTAATCATAGAATTGCATCTCCATATCATCCACAATCCAGTGGTCAAGTAGAACTGAGTAATAGAGAGCTTAAATTAATTTTGCAAAAGACTGTTAATAGATCTAGAAAGAATTGGTCCAAGAAACTTGATGATGCGTTATGGGCTTATAGAACTGCATACAAAAATCCTATGGGTATTTCTCCATATAAAATGGTTTATGGAAAAACATGTCACTTACCTCTTGAACTAGAACATAAGGCATATTGGGCCATTAAAGAGCTCAATTATGATTTCAAACTTGCTGGTGAGAAGAGGCTTTTTGACATTAGCTCACTTGATGAATGGAGAACCCAGGCTTACGAGAATGCCAAATTGTTTAAAGAAAAGGTTAAAAGATGGCATGACAAGAGGATACAAAAACATGAGTTTAATGTAGGCGATTATGTATTGTTATACAACTCTCATTTAAGATTTTTTGCAGGCAAACTCCTTTCTAAATGGGAAGGTCCTTACATCATCGAGGATGTCTATCGTTCCGGTGCCATACAAATCAACAACTTCGAAGGCACAAATCCGAGGGTGGTGAACGGCCAAAGAATCAAACATTATATCTCAGGTAATCCCATAAATGTTGAAACTAATGTTATTGAAACCGTAACCCCGGAGGAATACAAAAGGGACACTTTCCAGCACGTTCTTGACGCCGAAAAGGAAGAGGTATGAGGTACGGTATGTAAACCGACTCCAAAACAGTTCTAATAGCATTTTTTTCTCCGTTTTGGAATATTTAAGAAAATAGGAAAATAAGAAGTAGTCCGGGAAGGACACAAGGCGTCCACGAGGGTGGAGGGCGCGCCCTACCCCCTGGGCACGCCCCCTGCCTCATGGGCACCTCGTGTGCTCTCTGAACTCCGTTTTCTTGCACGATACTTATTTTGGTCGGTAAAAATTCATTATATAATCTCCCGAAGGTTTTGACCACCGTACCATGCAAACATCCTTTGTTTTTGTTCCGAGTTGTTTCTGCTGCAGATTTAGAGCAAGATGTCTTCTCAAGAGTCAGTCGGGGAGAGTCGGGTGTCTCATCCGATACCGGGGCCAAGAGCAAACAGCGATGCTGACCACTTTGGTCCATCAAATGAGGAAGAGAGGGAGGCCTACTTGAAAAGGATAGATGCCATGGAGGAGGATCAAGAAGCTACCTCTCATTTCCGTGCCGGATTCATGATGGGGGAACTACAGAGCTCAGCTATTCCAAACTCGGTCATCCCTTCCAACGTTAGATTTCTTTCCTATGAAAATATGAAAAGGAGTGTTATTTGTTCTCCTGCAGCTATGCAACATCCTTGGGTGAAAGGAGCTTTAGCCATCACGGGCAAGCTCCATAAGGAAATAATGGACCTCAAGCAGCAAGTCAATAAGATGGAGGAATAGAACCGTATCCTGAAGGGCATCATCGCCAAGAATATCACATCACCACCCCCGAAGAAGGAGACATAAACACATGGGTATGGGCACTCCCCTTGGCAACCGCCAACCTTGGGGGAGTGCCCCGGCATTGTATCACCATCACACTTTTACCTTTAGCGTTTTTCTTAGTTCGATCCTTTTGGTAATGTCTTGATCTAGTAGAATAAAGTTTTAGTATGATCTAGTTTTGACTTTTTGCTTTATGATCCTTCTATGTAATCGAGTCCGTGAGCTATGTATAATAAAGATTAGTGTTGAGTCAAGGGCTTGATTATCTTGCTATGATCTTGAGAGAATAAAATAAAAGAGAAAGAATAAAAAGAAATAAAGAGATCATATGGATCTTATGGGGAGTAATGACTTCACATATAAAGAGTATGATGAATAAAAATTATTGAGAGTTGACAAGCATAGTTTTGGTCATTGTTGCAATTAATAGGAAGTAATAAAGAAAGGGAGGTTTTCACATATAAATATACTATCTTGGACATCTCTTATGATTTTGAGCACTCATTAAAATATGACATGCTAAAAAGTTGATGTTGGACAAGGAAGACAACGTAATGGGTTATGTTTTCTTACATCTAAAATAAATTATATTGTCATGGATCATCCAACATGTTGAGCTTGCCTTTCCCTCTCATGCTAGCCAAATTCTTTGCACCAAGTAGAGATACTACTTGTGTTTCCAAATATCCTTAAACCTAGTTTTGCCATGAGAGTCCACCGTATCTACCTATGGATTGAGTAAGATCCTTCAAGTAAGTTGTCATCGTTGCAAGCAATAAAAAATGCTCTCTAAATATGTATGATTTATTAGTGTAGAGAAAATAAGCTTTATACGATCTTGTGATGTGGAAGAAATAAAAGCGACAGACTGCATAATAAAGGTCCATATCACAAGTGGCAATATAAAGTGACGTTCTTTTGCGTTAAGACTTCGTGCATCCAACCATAAAAGCACATGACAACCTCTACTTCCCTCTGCGAAGGGCCTATCTTTTATTCTTGTCTTATACTTCATACAAGAGTCATGGTGATTTTCACCTTCCCTTTTTACATTCTATCCTTTGGCAAGCGCAATGTGTTGGAAAGATCCTAATATATATAGCTAATTAGATGTGAGTTTTCATGAACTATTATTGTTGACATTATCCTTGAGGTAAAAGGTTGGGAAGCAATACTATAAGCCCCTATCTTTCTTTGTGTTTGATTAAAACTTCATACCCATAAATATTGCGTGAGTGTTAGCAATTGTGAAAGACTAAATGATGGTTGAGAATGTGGACTTGCTGAAAAGCTCTTATATTGACTCTTTCTGATGTTATGATGAATTGCAATTGCTTCAATGACTGAGATTATATTCTATTAGTTTTCATTGAAGTTTATGATTCATACTTGAAACTGTGAATGAATTGTTACTTTAGCATCAGAGATCATATGACAATATATATATACATATATATATGTTGCTGTTCTAAGAATGCTCATGATGCCCTCATGTCCATATTTTATTTTATCGACACCTCTATCTCTAAACATGTGGACATATTTTTTCGATATCAGTTTTCGCTTGAGGACAAGCGAGGTCTAAACTTGGGGGAGTTGATACATCCATTTTGCATCATGCTTTTATATCGATATTTATTGCATTATGGGCTGTTATTACACATTATGTCACAATACTTATGCCTATTCTCTCTTATTTTACAAGGTTTACATGAAGAGGGAGAATGCCGACAGCTGGAATTCTGGGCTGGAAAAGGAGAAAATATTATAGACCTATTTTGCGCAACTCCAAAAGTCATGAAACAACACGGGAATTATTTCCAAAATATATAAAAAATATTGGGCGAAGAAAGTACTAGAGGGGGGCCACCCACCGTCCACAAGGGTGGGGGGCGCGCCCTACCCCCTGCCTCGTGGGCCCTCTGGCAGCCCTCCGATTCCCATATTTGCCTATATGGAGTCTTTCGTCCAGGAAAAAATCATAAGCTAGCTCATGGGACGAAACTTCGCCGCCACGAGGCGGAACCTTGGCAGAACCAATCTAGGGCTCCGGCGGAGCTGTTCTGCCGAGAAAACTTCCCTCCGGGAGGGGGAAATCATCACCATCGTCATCATCATCGATCCTCTCACTGGGAGGGGGTCAATCCCCATCAACATCTTCACCAGCAACATCTCATCTCAAACCCTAGTTCATCTCTTGTATCCAATCTTTGTCCCAAAGCCTCAGATTGGTACCTGTGGGTTGCTAGTAGTGTTGATTACTCCTTATAGTTGATGCTAGTTGGTTTATTTGGTGGAAGATCATATGTTCAGATCCTTTATGCATATTAATACCCCTATGATTATGAACATGAATATGATTTGTGAGTAGTTACGTTTGTTCCTGAGGACATGGGAGAAGTCTTGCTATAAGTAGTCATGTGAATTTGGTATTCGTTCGATATTTTGATGAGATGTATGTTGTCTCTCCTCTAGTGGTGTCATGTGAACGTCGACTACATGACACTTCACCATTGTTTGGGCCTAGGGGAAGGCATTGGGAAGTAATAAGTAGATGATGGGTTGCTAGAGTGACAGAAGCTTAAACCCTAGTTTATGAGTTGCTTCATAAGGTGCTAATTTGGATCCATATTTTTCATGCTATGGTTAGGTTTACCTTAATACTTCTTTTGTAGTTGTGGACGCTTGCAATAGGGGTTAATCATAAGTGTGATGCTTGTCCAAGTAAGGATAGTACCCAAGCACCGGTCCACCCACATATCAAATTATCAAAGTACCGAACGCGAATCATATCAACGTGATGAAAACTAGCTTGATGATAATTCCCATGTGTCCTCGGGAGCGCTTTCCTTTATATAAAAGTTTGTCCAGGCTTGTCCTTTGCCACAAAAAGGATTGGGCCATCTTGCTGCACCTTATTTACTTTCATTACTTGTTACAGTACAAAAAAAGACACATCCGTGACATTTTGGGCCGAACGAAAAAAATTTCTGTCATACATATGACACTTCTATGACGATAATTGTGACAAAACCCGGTATCATCATAGATGTGGTGGGCTCCTACTTCTGTGACAAAAAATCATGACAGCAAATGGGCTTTTCGTCCTGGGCGGGCCGGAGACGCAACTGCATGACATTCTTTGGGCCGTCCATGATGGAAAAAACCATGGTAGAAGCGAGGGCGAGGAAAATTTCAGGGAGTTCCCGGTTACGGTGGGAGGTCGGGGGCCGAGCGATGCGCGTTTCTCTCGTACACGTATGCGTGTGTGTGCGAGGCGTTGGCTCTAACTAAACCCGTGCGAGGCGTTGGGCTCTAATTGAACCCGAGCGATTGCACTGCAGGCTACGCGTTACTGAACCCGAGCGATCGATCGATGGTTGTTAACTGAACCCGATCGAGCGATTCCTTCGCTACTACTGCTAACTGAAGCCGATCGATTGGATGAGCAGTGAGCGTTGCGAGGGGGGGGGGGGTTGGATGAACAGTGAGTGGTGGTGTTGCCTCTGGATGAACAGGACCCCGTGGTGTGGTGGAGGGCTGGATGAACAGTAGACGGTGGAGGGGTGGTTGAACAGGACCCCGTGGTGTGGAGAGCTGGATGAACAGTAGACGGTGGAGGGGTGCCTGTGGAGGGGTGGTTGAACAGTAGCCGGTGGAGTAGCACGCGGTGGAGGCTGGATGAACAGGAGCCCGTGGAGGCTGGAGGAGGTCGACGGTAGCCCGTGGAGGCTAGAGGAGGTCGATGGTGGAGATGAACAGTATCCCGTGGAGTCCCATTTTGCGGTACGGCACACCCCTCCCGATGAACAGGACCCCCGTTTCGACCGTAGGAGGTCCGTTTCGTTCGTTTTGCGGTACGCCACACCCCTCCCGATCAACAGGACCCCCGTTTCAACCGTAGGAGGACCGTTTCGTCCGTTTTGCGGTACACCACACCCTTCCCGATCAACAGGACCCCCGTTTTGACCGTAGGAGGTTCGTTTCCTCCGTTTTGCGGTATGCCACACCCCTCCCGATCAACAGGACCCCGTTCCGAACGTAGGAGGTCCGTATCCTCCGTGTTGTGGTACGCCAGGCCTCGTTTCCATCACCTGTTCCGTCCAAGCCCTCCGGATGAACACGACCACGCATACCGTTCCGACCCAGCCGGTTGGCTCCCACGCGTTCCGTTGCCTCCCGATGAACACGACGCATTCCGTTGCCTCCCCATGAACACGACGACGACGTTATTTCTCCGTTCCGACCCAGCCATGTACACGAGCCCTGGCCATACGTATGCGCGAGTAGGCATTCGAGACCCCGCCCATATGTACACATATGTGGCCATATTTTCTTTCTTGCACCATGGCCGCTATACGTACGTGTACATGCTACGTGCGCGCCTCTACTACGACATGTGCACGCCTCTACATGTACGTACACGTTCGCGACCAGAATGACAACGCTACGCACACTTCGAACAGGTGGGTCCCGACTATCAGGCACTTCCTTGCGTGCAAAGATGTAGCGGGTGGGTCCCAGCAGTCAGGGGGAAACATTTTTTCACGAAATACGGTGGCCCGTCTGGTGGGTCCCCGCTGTCAGGTGGAGGAATAATTATTTTGCACGTAATAAGTAGGCACTTCCTTGCTGCGGCCGTGGACCCAGCTGTCAGCCTCTCCATGTACAGTCCACGTCCGATGGAAGTCATTCCTTGACCATGTTGACCACGCCGCACCGAGAGCACCAGGGCGGTGGACAACGGCGAGGCCTAGGAAGGGGACGACGCAGAGCCGGGGAAGACGCGACAGTGGATGCCCACGCGTAGAGGAGTACGAGGGTTCACTGGTTCACTGCGGTGTGAGGCTGCCGTCGCCGCAGAATAACAAGGGGTGTGGGTGAGTAGAGGGATGGCCTGGCCATCGATGGGAGTAGTAGGGGGCGGTGAGGCCTCCGCTGCATCGCAGCCGGCCACGGGAGGCAGGAGCACGAGGCACGACCGACGTTGGTTTGGACGGCTGGAGCAAGAAGACCAGAGGTTGAAGAAGCACTACGGCCGTTGGATGGACATCTTACACACTGGAGCTAGAATCGTGCATATTGACTAAGTTGACAAAGCCCTCCATCCCCGTCAACATAGTAGGCCCACAAGTCAGCCTGCCACTATACTGGGTCCCAGCTAACAAGGGGAGTATTCATTTTTTGGTGCGTAATAAGGAGGCACTTCCTTGTGTGCGAAGATATAGCTGGTGGGTCCGAGCTGTCAGCGACGGTAACATTTTTTTTGCGAAATACAGATGCCCTTTCGATGGGTCCCTGATGTCAGGTGGAGGAATCATTATTTTGCATGTAATAAGGAGGCATTTCCTTGCGTGCGGCCGTGGACCCATCTGTCGGCCTTTCCAAGTACAGTCTACTTCAGATGCATGTTGGTCGTTGACCACGTTGACCAGGCCGCGCCGAGAGCACCAGGGCGGTGGACGACGGCGAGGCCTAGGAAGGGAACGACACGGAGGCAGGGAAGACTCGGGAGTTGTTTCCCACGCGGAGGGGAGTACGACTGTATGAGGGTTTACTGGTTCGTCTGCCATCTCCAGAGAATAATAGCAGGTGTGGGTGAGTAGAGGGATGGCTAGGCCAGCGATGGGAGTACGGTGGGGCGGTGAGGCCTGTGCGGCAGCAGAGCCGGCCGCGGGGAGGAGGGAGCAGGCAGTCCTGCCGGCTCTTGTTTGAGCGGCTGGAGCAGGAAGAGCAGAGATTGAAGAAGCACGATGGCCGTTGGATGGCCATCCAACAGTCACTGCTTGTGCGTCAACCTTTTTTTAGGAAAGCCTCAAATCTGTGGAAAACAACATACAACTCATCTGCCATTATTTCTAATAATTTACAGCCCATTTGCTAATTATTAAGGTTTTTTTGGAGCCCTATTCTTTTTGTTAGCATTACAGCCCATATTGTGGCCATGGTTAAAAAATTATATGAAATTTTGCATATTTCGGTGCGGTCCGAACTGTTTTTAATCCCGAAATTTCGACTCACATTCAAACTGATTTTAAAAATAAATGTATATCAATATAAAATCCAACAAATTCTCCACGCATAAAAATTAATGTAATTTAAAATCTCTAAATGAAAAAAAGATATTTGAAACTAATTGCCGCTTTGATGTGTTTTAAAAATGTACAACCCATTTCTCATTACTGATGGGCCATTTTCTCAGCCAGCCGAATGAAAGCTCTCCTCGTCTTGAAAGATTTGCAGCCCAACAGGCCTGGCAAAGTGACTTACTTGGCAAATCACAAAAAAACTGGGTTGTGGCCTTGGACCCAACTGTCAGCATCTCCATGTACAGTACTCTTTCGATGGAATGTCGTTGACCACGTTGACCATGCCGCGCCGAGAGCACCAAGGTGGTGGACGACGGCGAGGCCTAGGAAGGGGGCGACGTGGAGCCGGGGAAGACGCGGCAATGGATGCCCACGCGGAGAGGAGTACGAGGGTTCACTGGTTCGGCTGCGGTGTGAGGCTGCCGTCGCCGCAGGGCCTAGCTAGCGGTGGGAGTAGTAGGGGGCGATGATGCCTCAATGGCAACACTGCAGGCCACTGGAGGCAGGAGCAGGCGGTCTCCCCGACACTGGTTTGGGCGGCTGGTGCAAGAAGAGCAGCGATTGAAGAAGCACCAGGACCGTTCGATTCAAATCCAACGGTTACTGCTGCTAGAATCGTTTGTTGACTAAGTTGACAAGCCCTACGTATGCGTCAACTTAGTGGGCCCACAGACCATCCTCCCAACCGGTGCGCCCCAGATGTGAGTGGGAGGAATCATTTTTTTTTGTGTAATAAGGAGGCAGTTGATTGCGTGCGGCCAGGCCAGCGGAGGGAGTAGGGTGGGCCGGGGAAGCCTGCGTGGCATCACAGGAGGCCATAAGAGGAGGGAGCAGGCAGTCCCGCCGGCGCTAGTTTAGGCGGCTGGAGCAGGAAGATCAGAGATTGAAGAAGCACGTCAGCCGTTGGATGGACATCCAACAGTCACTGCTGCTAGAATCGTGTGTTCACTGACAAAGCCTTGCGTAAACAAGTTAGCCTCGAAATCTGTGGCGCGTACAGCCCATTTGCTATTATTTTTATAGTTTTTACTCATTTTCTAATTCATATGGAATTTATTGCAGCCCGTTTTCCATTTTTAGAATTTCTGGCCATTTTCTGGTCACTACTAGGGTCAAAAAATTAACTAAATATGTGGGAAATTTTGAAAATTTGCAAATTTTTGCTGGGGAACGAAATATTCTTAATCCAAAAATTAATAGCCATACTAAAACAAATTCAAAAATAAATTAGTACTATGTCATGTTAAATCCAATGAAATACGTATAAGATATCAGTGAAGAACAAAAACAAAAAAAGAAACTTATATCCCATTTGCTATAATTTTTTTGGAATTTTCAACCCCTTTTAATATTACTTTTAACAGACATTGACCATACTCTTAAGCCAGGCCGGAATGCATCCCTCCTCGTCTTGAAAGATTTGCAGCCTAGTAATTCGGAGAAAACAAATAGGCCTAGCTTGGGTATTCTTCAAAAAGAAATACCGGGCTACCTATTTTCCCAAAGAACTGGTGCATGAGCATTTAGCTTTATTTATTTATTTATTGATTTATTTATTTACTTATTTATGTTTAGGGGACCATGAGCATGTACCTGGGCCGGATTCATGTGAGAGCCTCCCTTCCAGTTAATTATGGGCTTCTCTATTGGGCTTTCATCAGTGGGCTGCATGTTATCAACAAATGGAAAATGTGTTCCGTATGAAAAATAGTATGCGCTACGTACGTTACGGGGCACTAAAGGATCGAACCGTGCAACGACTTCCAAAACATTGTGTTTGTCGTTATAACAACACATTTATTCAACCAACACACGAAATATACTACTGATTGTACATTGAAAACAGCAGCAGCAGCAACCAGGGCTGGGGGTGCAACAGAAGCAGTAAGCAGGCCAGAAGAGTGAAGACGCAACTCTCTCTTCCAAACCAAACATCAGCCATCATTACAAAAGGGCTACCAAAAAAGAACAAGTGTATGCATCAAACTAAATAAAGATCCTACTACACCAAGTGTACGCATCTAACTAACTGGCTCAGTTAGACGTTACTATTTATTAAGCTGTGGAGATTGGCTGACGGCTTGAAACAGATGGGTCCCTGACGGGGGAAACTCCAGCCAGCAGGTCGAAGTCTGATACTTGTGACCCTCTCTCCTACTTTGGGCTGCAGAGTGTGGCAGCACATGTCAGGGTATGGTGCATGCAGAGACACATGGTACGCTGTGTACACACAGTTTTTCCTGATGAACGAAACCGCGCTGCCATCATGATCCTTGCCGTCGGTTATCTCCTGGTTAATCGGATAATTCAGTCCGACAAACAGAGAGCGTGTACCAAGGCTACTTACCAGCCTCCTGTCAAAAATTCCGGAAGGCCCAGAGAAGCTGGGATCCTGCTCAAAGACCTTGCAGTGACTGTGATTGTATTCCGCGAAACAACACGTCCGGTACGTGTGAACGATCATCAATATTTCACCATCATCTGATCGAGCCAGGAACCACCTGCAACTGCCATGCCGATTTTCTTTGAAAGGTTCTGGGATTAGGAAGGGTAGGGACACCAGGCGGCCTACAACATCATATCAAGTTGGAGTCAAATAAAAAAGGGCAATTGATTTAGTCAATCTTAAGAATAGCATGTTATGAGCATGAATATTTTTTCAGCAAATGTTGACAGTAATATAAGCAAGCCATCATGATATCATAGGAAAGTAACATACTGCTGTAACAGCTGTTTGTAGCGATGAGTGGAGTAGGCCAGCAATACGTCCAGCCATAGAAGGAGTCGACAGCGTAAATGAAGCCCTTGTGTTAAATGGCATCAGAGAACCATGGAGGATGTATGATCCTGCGATGGACGTGCAGATTTATCCACTTACCGCAGTGACCTGTCAGATAAGCGAGATCGCGGTTGAAGAACACAATTAGCCTGAAGTCTTTATAATTCGTAGATCTTGTGGGCACTTGGCAGATTACAACCTTGAGCAAATCAAACTTGGTATCATGTTGGCTACTGTAAGATTCCAAGTATTCTGGGCCATGGTGCCAAAGCAGTGCAGTGTTAATCGAAGGAAGGGGGATCAATCGCCGGGTGTAGACCTCCACGAGCATCCAGCTATCGCGACCGTCGATGAGCACCATCCAAGACGTGTTCATGCCGATCCAGTACATACCGTTAATGTAGTTGAGGCTGACGGGGATCAGATCGCAGTCAAGGGTGTTGATGCTCGCGACCCTACGATCGTTATGCTGTGTGACACGTCGTTTCTGAAGATCAGGCGGCATCAACAAGCAAGGAGCTGGCTTAAAAAGTTCCGTCCTGAGGGCTTTGAGTAAACGGTACAGCCCCGACGAGCACGCGGCGAGCGGCATGGTACTGAGATTGTCCACACACGAAACAATGAGCTTGATTACCTCTGTGGGGAGCGAATTCGAGCCACTCTTTCGGTGGACGCTGCTCGGTTCTGCCATTGTTAGTGCTTGGGTTTTGGACGAGGGGGGAGGCACCTTAGCGGGGATGGAAGATTGGACGAGATTATGTCCGGACAAAGATGGAGAAGCGAATATGTGCTGCGGGAAGTGGATAGGTGATGATGACTATAGCATGCCGCTTGACTTACGAGACACATACCAGCAGCGTAGGGTCATGTCGATGCCAGACAACTTGCTTGAGTGATCACAGTACTGGTACTCCCTACAGTGCTATGGCCTAACTTGCTTGAGTAGAGTAGTAGAGTAGGACTCTGCTCTACTACTAGCAGCGGAGGAGTAGTATATTCTAATCTAAAATAGTTACAAACTTCAATGCCCGAGCATGGAACGACTACGAACCATGCTCAAAGACCGTGTCTACGTGGTGTTTGGACATGGGCGACAACCTCAACGCCAACGGTGCTGCTCCCGTTGCACCGTATGTGTTTCTGTCCTTCCTGTTCGAAATCGCTCAAAGTAATCCGCTGTCTAAGCATGTGGAGACTTCCATGCAGGATCTTGCTCTATTGGAGTATCACGCATGAATAAAAGTGTATCAGTTTATGGTTTAGTCTAGAATCTTCCATGTATGAATTTTTACTACAGTACTGGTGAAAGACTTACGATGAACCATTTCTTACATCTCCTCTGCCCGCTTGCAAGTCATCCTGATTTAATCCCTCCGTCTAGGTGTATAAGGGCATGGTTAATATTACTTAATAGTATAGCCAACTATTGACTATAAGAAAGTGCCATGTCATACGTAGCCAACATGTATAACAATCGATACTCAAAAACTAATTCTGAAAGATCATTTCTTGCAAAGCACAATAAGTGTTATTTCTTCACAAGTTTTCGATGCAGGTTGAACAGTTGAACGCTTTTGTTTGCAAAAGATACCTTTTTATCTATTTCACCCGGATGTTTGTGAGCTCTAGAGATGAAATAATATCCGAAGAAACCTATCGATACCCATTACACATGAGATGACCCCCACATCCTTTGTCAAAATAAACAACTCCCCGATCAATGCATTTCACTCTTCGGTGCAACGCACGGGCACTTTACTACTATAGATTAGTACGACCAAAAGTTGAACTAACATTATATATAGTACGATAAATGTTGATGCATGTCACCTAAAATTATATCATTCAAAACTATGTTCAAATATGAATCCAATGATATAGTTTTTGTTGACATGCACTAACATTTTGTGAGTTAAATCTTCAGTTAAATTCAATGGGGGACTAATAAACCACGACCGATGTAGTACAAGTGTAGAGGGCGGCACTGCACGGGAGTCTCACCTCTCACCCCGCTCGTGGCGCGGCAGTAAAGCCATCATATCAGAAAACCCAACCACTCCCAGTAATAAGTGGCCTGGTAAAATAAACGGACAAGCAACCATCACATCCCTCCGTATTTTTTGCATTTCATCTCTTTGCATTTACTTTCTCCGGTTCATCTCGCACACATGATCCCTAGCTACTACTCCTAGGGCCAGTTCTTTTGGCGGCTTCCCCAGCTTTTCCCACAAGACTAGTCACAGTGGAGAGTACTACTCATTTATTTGGGCTTCTAAACTACTACTCCGTCCTGGTTTATTCCTCACCATTATAATTTGGGCTAAAGTTTGACCAAAGATTTAACTGGTTTATTCCTCACCATTGTAATCCCTCCGTCTAGGTGTGTAAGTCATCATACGAAAACCAAATAATCCTAAAACACTTAGGCGCGGTGCATTAACTTCTACCTCGTTTCTTGTTTCTTGACATATCAACCAATAAGAGATAAAGAGTGTGCATGCTTTTAATGACTTGAGATATCAAACACGACATGCAATGGTTAGTTCATTGCATGCAATACTATTAATTAGCAAATAAACATTAACGTTTCTTGTTTTCTCCTCCTCCTTGCTCACGGTGCATAGCCTAAGATGACTTACTCACCTAGATGGATGGAGTAGTGCATGTGACATGCACTAACATTTCATTAGTTAAATTTATGATCAAAATTTGACAAAGATTACAATGGGGACCAATAAACCAGGACGGAGGTAGTAGTTATGGGATTACTAATCTAGAAGCCTAAACGAACTGGCCCCTGGTACTCCTACTACTAGTAGTACTCAAGTTGGAATTCCAATTGCACGACACAACTTGTTAGGCAAAAAATCGATACAGGGTGTAGGAAGCGGTTTGGGAATTTGCATGCCTTTCCAACTAGTGAGATACTCCGTACAAAGTACGACAGAGAAATAACCAGAGAGAAGGAAGCTAAAAGTAAACAATCAAACAAGCATTTTTGCAATTTTTTTGCATTGAATCGTTTCACAAGCTTGACTAGTGCTGTTTTTCTACTTTTACAAAAACCGCATCGTAATGTTAAAACGTGCATTTGGACGTACATAAGTAATAGTAGTACTCCCTCCGTCTAGGTGTATAAGTCTTCCCTCCTTCTTGGTCACGGTGCACAACCAAAGATGACTTATTGACCTGGGCGGAGGGAGTAGCATAGTCTGCAAGCATATATCAAGAGAGACGTGTAGTGCGATAGTATATAGTGAAGTTTGTGCTATATGCACGTACTTGCAAAATGCGTATGAATAAACAAGGTTTCCAAACTTTCCCTTTTACATACTTAATTAAGGACGCTAAAAATTCCTGAACGTTCGGGATTTATCATTTGCGTCCAAAGACTAATGAGATCGCCTTACGAAACAAAAATTATACTCCTCCTAAAAGCCACGGCGCTCGCAGGAGCGCTTGCAGCGCGCCACGAGTGCCCTGGTGCGCGGCCGTTTCCCAGCGCGCCGACACAACGCCTCTTCCTCAGCCTCGCAACTCGCGAGGTGCTGATTGGCGGCTTGCTGGCGGGCGAGCGCGATCTCACCGGTGTGCTGATCTGGCACCAACAGGTACTCCTCCTCGCTGGAAGCGTGCACCCGTTCCACGTACCACCAAGCGTAGATGAGGCGCTTGGGCCCGACTGCACTCAGGGCGTCGGCACGGCGTCCTCCGCCACCCTCACGGCCCTCGCGCGAGCCTTTTGCCAAAGAGCCAATCGCCTGACTCTCTCGGACGCGACATAGGCCTCCTAGGCAGCTTGTTCCGCGGTGCGCTTCTCTTCCTCGGCCTTCTTCTCCGCCTCTATTTTAGCACGCTCTGCTGGAGGCAAAGCCTCCCACAAGGCGACATCCATTTCTTTCCAAAGCTCCTCAAGGCTGGGGGCTCAGCGGGCGGTGCGGCGTTCTCCTTGTAGCGGGAAGCCGACTCGTCCTCCGACGTGCGTGCTGGCGAGATTGGGAACACCGACGCGTCCACCTCGACGCGTCGCGGCGAGGAGCGGAACACCGACGCGTCCTCCTCAACTAGTGGCACGAGGAACGGAACATCGACACATCACGTCGGGGTGAGGAGCGAAATGCCGACACGTCCTCCTCGACTAGTGGCGGCGAGGAACGGAACGACGACGCGTCGCGTAGCGGCGAGGAGCGGAACACCGATGTGTCCTCCTCGACTAGTGGCGGCGAGGAACGAAACGACGATGCGTGACCGTCCGCGCGGTGCAGCGAGGGGCTCCTAGGGCTTGGGAGGGGCGATGCCATGGTGGTCAACGTGAGAGGGAGGGGGAGGAGATAGCGATGAACGTGAACGTGAGGGCGGGGGGGGGGGGAAGATAGCGATGTCGTGGGAGGCGCAGTATTTATAGCGAGCAATGGCACACCTACATAAGATATGGACTGAGCTGCACTGACTTATCTGCAGGTCCATTTGCGTCACTAACATGTGGGCCAGACCCTTGCTGGGCCCATATGTCAGTGACCCAATGCACCTACAGTTAAGTAACAGCTACGTGGGCATATTTGTTGGAGTAAATTACGGGGGAGTGAAGGGGTGGAAATATTGCTGGTCACAACGGATTGGACGAGCATGGGGGGAGGAGAGTCATGCATGCAGATTTGTTCACACGGGGTGGAGTGGTGGGACCGTAGGAGGGAGAAGGAGATTTTGGCAGGCATATTGTTTCCACACATGGAAAGGAAAAGATTTGGAGATGAACGGGCTTCCTGCAGGTATGGGGAACGGTGCATAATAAGTCATCTTGCATGCCGGGCTAGGTATAGTCTCAAGTCATTAAAAACATACACGCCCCACACATGTTCATATTTCAAGGTGCACTAAATTATTGCATGCGATGATTAAGGCTGGCCATAATGGTGGTATCTTAGCTAGTATCATGCACACGGGAATAGAAAACATGCTGATGTGGCAAAGAATTAAAGAAGAGAGGGGGTTAGAGTAACTAGTGTTCATGCATGCATTGGTGAACACATTTTTTTGTGAAGAATGACAGCACTAGTTGAGTACTTTTGCAGACTTCAAAAACTATTCCACCGCCTCTACTATCTTGCTAAGAGTAGGTGAAATTTTTGAATCGAGCCCTTTAAACTAGAAGGGAGGTAGTGGTACTCTAATAGCTAACCTTGTTGTGATGACAAGATAGGACATGGCATGCACCTGAATGGAGGAACTAGTCTGGATTGTGCATTTCAGTTTTGTCTGAAGTCAATGTACCTCTACTTTCACTAGACTTATAGAAAAATGAGTCAACATTCACAATGTCAAATCAATATTTTTACACTCATTATAAAACGTAGTTCTTATACTCATTATAATCAGTATTGTAGATATTGATATTTTTAGTATAAATTTGGTCGTGGGATTTCATTGATTCCTGTCAAAGCGTGGAGGAAGCGGAGCTTAGGGCTTGCATTGCTGGTCTCTACATAGGTATTTCTCTTCATAATCCTGTAATTTTAGAGACTGATTGCGCTTTTGTGGTAGCGTCTCTTGCATCGGGGGACTATGACAGGTCTACTATGCGTGACCTGAAGATGAAAGCGTTGAGCATCTCGAAGTTGATCAACAATCTTCAATTGTCAAAGATTACCCGTTCGGCCAATAAGGCGGCACACTTAATCGCTAAGTATAGCGTTGACAATATATTAGATGGTATTCTTGTAAATAACGTACCGCCCTGTGTGGTGAATATTGTATCGAATGAGTGTATTGGTGTGGCTGGTTAATATAAGGTGGTGTTCAAAAATAAGTATAAATTTGGTCAAACACTTTCCAAACGGTCGACGAGAGTAAAAAGGACCAGAGGGAGTATCATGCATGCGGAGTAGGCAAAAAATTGCTTGTCTAAAAAAAGGCAAAAAAATTTGCTCATTTATAGCCGGTCGAAGTCTCAAAGGGCGCGACCGTGCGAGGGATGCGAAGGTCGTGGGAGGTGCGACGTTTGACGGAATTAAGTGAAGTTACATCCACGCGCCGGCATGACGTGCGAACAGGCAGAAGCTATACCGTCAGGCCTACGATATGGGTCTAGTAGACATGAAATCTAGTGGGTCCCGCATAGTTCTCGATAACTCTTTGGGGGCTTGCAGCCGTTTATCCACCGGGCAAGCCAGCAACCCCACGCCGTTCGCACGCCCTACTCGTCCCCGTCTTCTACCTTACAACAGTTCGCTCCCAGTCGTCCCGTCCTTTCACATTAGTTCGCTCCCAGTTTTTTTTGCGGGGTACAACAGTTCAACTTCTCCTAACCCTCCTCCAAAATCCATGGCCTCCCAAATCTCCATGGTCGCCGCTGAGTACCAGGTTAGAGCCATCACCGGCGATCAGTTCATCATCATCTACACACGTGGATCCGAGATGGTGAAAGCATGGCTTGCTCGCTTCCTATGCATGTTCAACATTTCAACGGATGAGTGGGTCGCTGGGCTAGATGTTGAGTACACCACAGTCCTGGGACAAGAGAAGGATCTAAAGGACGAAGAGAGGAAGAAGCCCGCTGTGATCCAGGTTTGTGTACATAACGTTTTCTTGGTCTACCACATATGCCATCCTGACGTTGAGTGCCAGGATTTTAAGAACTTCCTCAAGGACAAAAGAGTGAAATTCGTTACTGTAGGCTTTAAGAACGGCAGGGATGTCCTACGTCGGATAGGTCTCGTTGTAGGCCAGCCCTTCGATCTCCAGAAGGCAAGCCTGGTGTCCTCCTCTCAACCTTCAATGCTGACCCTGGCAGCAGCCATGATTGATCCTTTGTATGCTAAACTGAAGAAACCTCATCCCGAGTTTCATCATGCATGGGAGTCGAAGACATTAGATGAAGATCACATCCTGTACGCAGCAATGGATGCCTACCTTTGTTTAAATATCTACAAGGGTTGGATGAAGAAGCAGAGCCCAGTGTCCGATTCAAGCAAAGAAGCGTTGGCGAAGAGGAAGAGGGACGAGGACGAAGTCGAGGACGTGGACTCGGACTCCCAGTAGGTGGCAGTGCCGTCGCTCATGCTGGTTCTACTGCAGTGTCAAGCGGACTAGTTGCTTAGTTTATTTTCAAGGGTGTGTTCTGCTGAGGCCCCAGCAGAACTATGTTTATGGTCTTTCTCGTTATTTGAACTCTTTAGTACGTACGGTAGTACTAGTACTATTTCTTACTACTGTTCTTCTTGCAGTTGGTACTACTGCTTGTATCTTCGTGTTCCTATTGTACTTAATACATTCGTACTAGTAGTATAATTTGGGTCAGTCAATTTGTGAAAGAAGTTCGACGGATCGAAGGAAGAAGATGACAGAAGAGGTGGAAGAAGCCCTTCTAGCCATCCATGTTGCATCAAACGGCTCACATGAGTCGACTGACCGAAATTGCTCCTTCAGATTGCAGGATCCACGTGGCATTCAATGTCTCGAAGGTAGATTCCACGTCCGCACCCGGTTTGCGGGCTAGACGCGCGCGTGACCGGCTTCCGCCGCGACAGCCACCATGCGTGCCTCCTCCGCGCGGGCGGAGACGACAATGACATGCTAGTTCCTCCTCGCCGGCGTGTTGGAGCACGCGCTCGTCCTCCTCTCCGTACGCTGCGTGCATAGACACGGCTCCACTAGCTGCTCGCGTGCTTGGCATCGCGAGGAGGGACTGCAGACGATGTGAGCAGGCGAGCCTTCAGCTTCATGGCACAGGGATGGCGGCGACACGGCGGTGATGGGCGAGAAATTGTTGGCCGGAATAGGCGGGCGCCGGCATGCGCAACGGCAGCGGCGGCATATTGATGAGTGCGCGTGTGGGAGCTTACTTTAGTTTTATATATAAGGTTGGTCAAACTTAAAAGAAAACCATACTAGTACACGTAAACATTAGACTTAGGCAGCGCTTTTATTAGTTAGTACCACAGCCAGGATACAGAATCCTGTGCAAGCGTGTGAACCGCGGCCGCGCGGTCGATCGAATGGTGCGTCACCGTGTCGCACTCGAAGGACATCCACCGAACCTTTTTGTGTGTGTGAAAACAATCCTCGAATATTACTCAACTTTTTTTCCTGTGAAAGTTCTTGACGCTGCAATATTTCCATATATTTGAATTTAGCTCCAGTTCGTGTTTATTTGGATTTGGACGTTTTAGGTGTGCCCTAGTTTTTTTAATACTGATTTTGTGTGTGTGACTGAGAGAGAACGTGTGTATGTGTCCATATGTGTGTTGTGGCGGAAGGGCAATGTGGAGACAGTGTGCGTGTGATACAGACATAGAGAGGTGTGAATGTGCAAATGATCATGCATGAGTGAGACATAGACAGATGCCGATACATTGTGTATACATGAGAGAACGGTCTTCTAGTTTACTTGTGTGCGCGCGTGTGAGAGAGAGAGAGAGGGAGAGAGAGAGACAGAGAGAGGAGCATCCGTAACACAACAACCATCTCTGCACGGTCGCATGCAACACATGCATCAACGCGCACATTTTGACACCCTCACCCGACCCCTGCCCACCTCAAGGCCCGCACCATCTCTTCGTGAATACCCATTTCTCTCCCTAGGTTTGTTTTCTCTCAATATTTGACACACACACACACACACAGAGACACATGCAGCACAACACACACACGCACACTCCCCCGAGCACACAATTCATCCCCATCCAAGGTTATACGGCGACCACTCTCGCTTGTGCTTCTTTGCACCCCAACATGCACAACACCTCAATCTTCAAAGAGGGCATCGAGCAAATCAAAGACGGCGACCACACCACGCTAGAGAATGCGGGGTCATTTGGAAGCAGGGTGATGTGACGACGGCTGACTGACTCCTCCCCCACCCTCTCTCTCTCTTGCACAAAATTACCAATCCCTCTCTTCCCCGCACAAAATTGTCAATCCCTCAACCCACGAGATCCTTCCCCTCTCATCCATGTTTTTCCAGCTCTCTCATCAAACATGTTGTCTCTTCTCCTTCCACGTCTACAGAATCCAGATGCACACGCATCTCATGTATATTACATGTATCCATCTTTCTCACAGACCTAACTTCTTGCTCTCTCTTTCTCTCTCTCTCTCTCTCTCTCTCTGTCTCGTTAGGTTTGTCTCCTACTCTCTCATCCACATACATACAATCTTTCCCGCCCTATCTGCTCCATCTTCAAAAGCTCTCTCTGCACGTTTCATTCACACATTGGGATATGTCAAAATGTTGCTTCTATAATGGTTGATGTAGAGTTATGGTTGTTTTTGTTGCATCCTACAAAGTAATAACTATGAAATGCATTTAGATTCTCATTTGACTGGGATTATGTGAGTTTGAGCATGTTGTGAAGTACTATAGACCTTGTATATATCTTGGGATTCGACAATGATTGTAACTATTGAATTGTATAGACCATTACATTCGAAGTCAATAGCCTAATATATTTATTTCACAATTTCAACAAATGATTAGTTCACTACAAACTAAGAAAACAAATGTGTACTCCCTCCGTTTTCATTTAAGTCCGCGTATTAGCATTGGTCAAAGTCAAGTTTTGTAAACTCTCAGAAAGCTTATAACAAAAAATATTAACATATACAATAACAAATAAATACCATTAGATTCATTATTGAATGTACTGTCATGAACGGTTTTCCAATAAAAATGTTTATTGAGAAACCAATCTTTTGAGTCCAGTATGAGAAAAATCCTCCTTACCGGTAGACAAATTCTTGATACAATAAGCCAGTAGCATAAAATATATTACAGGGTCGAGCTACGGTTGCTCAACCAAATTATTACAAGCACGCCAATAATTATACATAATGGCGGACATGACACAGTGGTGTGGAGGCATACTACTGACTCGAGGATAGGGCGGTGGTGGAAAAACACAGCGGGGAGTGAGATACATGACTCTAAAACTGGCATCTCATCGAGCGTCGAGGTGAGGCTCGATGAATTTATTTGGTAGCGGAAGCGGATATAATACAGTTACCAAATCTAGGGTCGCACGAGACTGACTGGGATTCCTCTAGGCGTCGGACTCGCTATCAAATTCTTCATCCATGAGATCGCCTTCGTCAGCATCTGGCCAAATCAACAAGCCAGGTGAGTACTTTGAAAGTACTCGCAAGACAGTTCGGACGTAAGATATAACAAATGCATGCATGGATGAGTCATGATTAATTTTTAACAGTGGCACATTAATTCATAAAAACAAGACAGGTAAAAAGGGGGGGTCAGCGGTAATCCGCTCGAAAACCCAACAAAATAACTGTAAACCCAATCGAGTGTCTGAAGCGACACCTCGATAGGAGGATGAATAAATAAAGCATGCCGCAGTCGGGCGTCTAGGCAACACCACATAAAGGGCTTTAAAAGAAATGCCACAGTCGGGCATCTGAGCAACGCCACATAAAGGGCTTTAAAAGAAATGCCACAGTCGGACATCTGAGCGACATCACAGAAAGGGCTTTTATTGAAAGTAAATAATAACAATGCCACAGTCGGACGTCTGAGCGACATCACAGAAAGGGCTTTTATTGAAAGTAAATAATAACAATGCCACAGTCAGACGTCTGAGCGACATCACAGAAAGGGCTTTTATTGAAAGTAAATAATAACAATGCCACAGTCAGACGTCTGAGCGACATCACAGAAAGGGCTTTTATTGAAAGTAACTAATAACAATGCCACAGTCGGACGTCTGAGCGACATCACAGAAAGGGCTTTTATTCACAAGTAAATAATACTCATAATAAATATTCAATTCATGAGAATAAACGGGTTAGTCCATCCACAGGAATAAACATTTAACCGGACTTAGCACTCATGTGATTCACCGGAGTCTCTGTCATCAAAACTGACATTTGGTCAGGATAAGATAATACCGAACTTGGACATGGAATAGATGATTCAAAGGGATATATGACTCTGCAGAGTTTGTACAAAATTTTTCCCACAGCCAGTGGATTTCCGTAGTCACGAAGGACTAGTTCCGTTTACGGTATTCCGGAAGAAAACACAGCTAACCAGTACACACCCATCCTACCTCTCGATGCTAGGAATCACCCTAGACATCGTCCAAGAAAAACTTTTGAGACGGGGATACCACAATCTCGAATAGCATGGGATCAAATTTATATACGCGCGCTCTAAGGGGTGCCCCCCTCTCGGTCCCAACCGGAAACACCCATGCCCCCTGACCGGATGACTGGCTTTAATCCAGGGCCATGGAACCATCATCACGGCCTCTCCTTTTTGGTGTGTACCAGGAAAGCGGTTTACAACTTACTAAGCCATATTCCTTGCGGAAGACATGTGGTAGTACAGGGAAGGAAGAATGGAAGGAACTGGAATGATACGGGTTGACACTGAAGTCATATAGCCTGGCATAAGACTGGCATGCTACAACACTGCCATCTTACCCATCCTCATGCCAACACATGGCCATGCATACTCACATCCATCCACTCATGGATTTTCGAAACTCACTTGCCTCATCGTTGCATGTAACATGACATTCGTCGGTATATTCATCAACATGCCATAAACTACTTAATGCAAACATGCCAAAACAATCATCATATCAAAAGTTCAAACATGCTTGCCTGGTTCAGAGTAGTCGGAGCCTAGCTCGGTGAAGTTCGCGGTCCCGTCACCTCCTTCGGTATCTATGGTATAAAGAAAATATACGCGCTATCGTGAATACCGTGAGGTGCACAAAAAATATTCCAAATATTTTTCAAATAAATATGATAAAAAACTAGACAAAAATTTGAAGAGGACAGAAAAAGAATCACTCAAAAAATTCCTTTCTGTTAAAAAGTTATAAGGGTTTTAACCCAAGGACCCATCTGTAATGAAACAGAAAACTTCCAGGGGCTAACTTATAAAAACAGAAAACGATTCGATAAAGAGTACACCGGCCTAGAGGGGTGACGTACTTTGGTAGAAGACGTTTTCAGAAAATGTTTCGCTTAGAAAGGACAGAGAGGCTGACAGGCGGGTCCCGCCCGTCAGGTTTGAATTTTTAAAAGAGGCGGCAGAGCTCGACGGTGCCCGAGAGCCGCGGTGGTCGCCGGCGGCGATCCACGGCGAGGCAGGGAGATCGGAGGGTACCTCCGTGTTCAGGGCGCCATTCCGCGTCGGTTGGTGGTGGTGGTGGTCGCCGGCGAGTACCACGTCGACGGCGAGTCTTGCTCCGGCGGACGGCGGTTCGGGTGGTCGAGGGCCTCGTCGGAGAGAGCTGCGAAGGCCAAATTAACGCTGGGGTTAGCTCACTAGGTGCTAGAGGAGGCTATAGACGAGATTTGGGCGCTGGGGATGGCCTCACCGGAGCGAATCGAGCTGGTGGCTGAGGCGGATCGGGGCGGCCGGAGTTGGGGGAGGAGACCTCCTCGAGGTCCTCCTGGTGGCTTGGCAGGGTCCTGGAGAGGTGCAGTGAAGGTGTGTGCTCGTGAGCGAGCTCGGGGTCCTTTTTATAGGCGATTCGAGGCGGTGGCCGTGAACGGGGATCTCCGGCGAAGGTTACGGCGGCGCAGAGCTTGGTCGGGGAGGTTTAGGGAGTTGGGCGTCATCGTGGAGGTCCACCGGTTCCATTTAGGTGCTAAACGATCTTGGATTAGGGTGCTTTGGGCGAGCTTGACGTAACGGGGCGGCGCGGGCCCGTCGGCGGCAGGGAGCACGTTCCGTGCTTGCCGGGCCATGGCGACGGTGCCACGGGCGTGTGCTGGCATGGTAGGGACACGCGGAGAGCCAGGGGACGTTGGGCGGCACCGGGTGGCGTGGCGAGCGGGCTCGGGCCCTCGCTGGCCGCCACGGGAGGCGCAGCCGCTGCAGAAGCTTCCAACGCCGGCGAGGCTCGTCGCCACCGACGCCAGGAATCGGGCAAGCGTGCGTGCGGTGCTCTGGCCAGGGAGGAGAGGCCGTGCGCAACGCGCCAGGGGGCACTGGTGATGGATGACAAGTCACTGACGAAAAACGACACTGACTGAATTCTGAAAATCTGAATTTTTCTGAAAGTCTACGGAAACAGTGCCGGCCAGGTGTTCGAGGAAATGATTTTGGCATGTGGGGAATTTTCCTTGAGCTGAATTTTGGTGGGGTGGCCTCTCATTGCACCAGGAGGCTGCCTGAATTTTTGTGGAATTTTTGGAGAAGTGTAGATATGAATTTCATCAAATTTGTCAAATCTGGTCCAAACTTGCAGTGAGTGAAATTTGAAATTTTTGAAAAGAAGAAGAGTGGATCAAGATGGTTCTAGGTTGTGGGTACTAAGGACTATCTAGGGGGGTTGGTTTGGGATAAAAACTCAAAGGCAATGAGGTACTTGCTTTGAAAATCACTCAGGCTCAAAAAAATTGGCAGAAATGATTTGAGAGATAAAAATAATTGAAATAAAATCCAAAACTTGTTTGGACTTGTTGAGACAGAGAATCTAGCTTGTTCAAAGGTGGAGGGAGGGATTTTGAGAAGATTTACTATAGGAGACATGGTAAAACCATGGGTGGTTTCAAGATAAGAAAACCTCAAAAATTCACAGAGTTCTTTTTATAAGAAAAGAATAATTTCCAAAAATATACTTTGAGAAGGGAACCATCAGATAAAGAGTTTTAAAAGATCAAACCCCATAGTTTGAAGAAGATACAAAAATAAAATCCTTGCCAAAGAAGTTTTTAAGAGGAAGCTTTTCTAGAAAAATTTAAATGGCCTCTTTTCAAAAACCAACAAAGTTTTTGTTGAAAAACCAAATAAAATTTTTGGAGTGTCACATGTACTTTCACATCATACATATTTTTTATGGTAAATGTTTATATTTTTCCATAAACTTGGTCAAACTTTAGGAAGTTTGACTTCGGTCAAACCTAATATGCAGAGTTTACTACTACTACTCGCTAGTTGCTTAGCCGAATCACTCAACACGCCACACGGGGAGTCCAATGTCACAAAATTTTGAGGTCGGCGGGACTCCCACGACCCTGATTCGAGCAATGGGAAGTTACCATCATAACCTTCGGAACAGGCCTACGGATGACGCTTGGTAGGGGGCTGTTTTCGTAACTTCAGGTTCACCCTACCCAGCCAACCCCACCCCGGCACCCACAGTAGTACACCTGAATACTCCCCATTTTCTATCCCCACCGCAAAATAGACTTCTCCACGGCACCACAGACTTCGTGTTCCTCCCCTTTACATCGGCGCACTCGTCCACCGCAGCGCATCTGCCTCATCGACGACCTCGTACGCCGCATTGGAGCCGGTCCACCATCGTCGTCATACACGAAGCCTCTTCCCCGGCATCGTCTTCCACGGTCTTGGATCTACTTCCTGGAAGCCGACGCCAAGCGCAGAAGTACCACCGTCGTGGACAATGAACTGACTCTCGTTGCTGACCATGACTCACAAAGGCCACGGCGACCATCGTTCTCCTCCTCGGTTGGTAATGTGTGTATTGAATCACTTAGCAGTACATGTGCAGTTCCAATTTTGTTCATACCTACCCTTCAAATTTCCTGGGTGCTATTGTTCCCATAAAAGTAATTGGTTATAGCCTCCATTATCCAACAGAATATCAGCTTGTAATTGTGCGTCGCTCCTGTATCGCGCTGTGCTTGGGTAGGTTTTTCATCTGCAACCAGTAGTGTGGCAAATGATGGAAAGGTTTTTAGAACTAGCAAGATGCCCATGTGTTGCACGCATCAAGATGCATTTGTATGAGTAGTTTATCTTGTGGGAGAAAAGTATGAACGAGGGAAGGCCTTATTTGCAAATCTGGAGAGGGGTATGAGTATCTTTTTGCAAAATTCCCATTTGTTTCCTTCCTATCTGTCAGATATAAATCGGATGGCCTATATTGCAAGAAAAAATGTATAGAGAAAAAAGTAGATAGTAAAGGAAGTAGAGATAAATATAAAATATAAATATAAAATAAATATAACAGTAGAGAAGAGAGTAGAGATAGCATGTTGAGATTTTTAAAGCGCCGCGCGTTGCGATTCTGTTGGAGATGCTCTAACATGGCAGACGAGTGCTTTAATGTTGCCCACAAGATGTGTGAGTATTACTAGTAGTATATTTTTCTTGCCATGTTGACATTTTAAAACCACGAGTGCGAAGATGCAGAGGAGCAATGAAGACCAAACACGGGATATTCTGGACATCTTCAAGGAGCGTGGCAAGTTAAAGAGGAGCTGCACCGAACCTGTAAAACGAGCTTTGGTAAGTAATACCCTTTCAATTACTTTCGTGTAGCCTCATGTTCTTCGATGTGTACATGTTGAAGTTTCTGTTTCTCTTAAGCGTGGTGTTCTTCGATGTGTAATAAGAAGAGTCTTATTCGTCCTAATGCTTTCGTTTTTAGCTTGATGTAGGAAGTGGGTGTTCTCACCTTGTAGTCTGTTTTTATTTTTTTCCTTTTGAATTCACTTCTCCAAGTTCTGTTTATCTTGCTTCTACTAAATGGATCTAGGTTGCTCTGAGTATTGATCTAAAAAAGAAGTAACTTCATGTCAGGATGCAGTTCCTGCGAGGAGGGAAGTGTGGTCAACCTCGAGATCATGTTTCCAAAATGAGGCTGGATTACACACAAGGTGCCAGTTCCCTAATGATGCTGGATTAGACACAAGGTGCAAATTCCCAGATGATGCTGGTTTACACACGAGCCAGGTGGAGTCGTCAACTGCCCGTGTCCTCGTGGCATTAGTAAAGGCTGAAAGAAAGCGTGCAGCAGCCCTTGAGAATGTAGCTGAGTTCCTGAAGAAGCGAAAAGAGAAATCAGATGCTCTCTTCACCCAAGCCAAAGAAGAGATGGAAGAAGCCAGAAATAAGCTAGTAGAGGCAGAGCAGGCTAGGCGTCTCCTGCTATCTAAAACTGTTGTCAATACAAAATTTCCTTCATAATAGCTAGGTTCAAATGTTTATCCAGTCAGCATGCCTGTTGTGATGTCCCTGCATCTACTGATGTGGCACAAAATGTTTTTTTCGGGTCATGTAATAACATCAATTACTTTCCAAACAATAACAGATGAAGCATTGGACATGGTATAGTTCACGCGCAAGCCCGACATTCCAAGTTCAACTTCCACATCAAACTCATGTTCACAGATATCTGCACATTCATACATAATGTCCACAACCTTGATTCACTTCAAAGCCAAAAAATGTGAGGAGAGTTATAAATAAAGAAAATCCTCTACTAGTTACTGCTACCAGTGCGACCACAACAAGTCAAGACCATGCGTAAATTAATTATATTTTAGTCATTTTTTGTGTTCTAAAATGCCTGCCGGCTCGCGGAAGGATGTGTTGCTGGCACACGTGCGGATTCAATGAAGGCAGGCGGGGCAGTCTTAAGCTGGTTGCACGCGGCGAGGAGGCATGCTCAGCCGGGCCTGCAGCGAGTGCGGCCCTCTTGGCCGACGTGCCGGTTCAATGCCTGCGCTATGAGAGGTCGCATCCATGTCAGAGCAATCACTCCCTCCAGTCCTTTTTTGTTTGGGTATAACAAAATCTCGTTTTCCATTCACATTTTATAAGTAAAATTCATGGACAAACTTTGACCCAAAGTACGATGGGGACTAGTAAACCAGAATGGAGGTAGTAGTTTTTTTAATCAAAGAAGGGTTTCCCCTTCCGATTTTCATTACTGAAAACCAGCATCTAAATCTAAACATTAGTATTTTCCCTAGAACTACTAGATTCAACATCTTTCAACATAAACCCATACAACCTCCATCGCAAAAAAACCATACAACCATACGCCAAGGAGGTACGTAGTACTATGAATTCCATTTTCGCTCCATACCAATCATTCTAAAAACTACTTACTACTTATAACGCGCCATTGAAAATCATAACTCTTAACCCCGCTAAAAATGATATTTTAAACGTGGCTACTCGATCTGTGGAAACTGGCGAGCCACCACGCTCCAAGTCGTTCACCTGTGGTCCCGACCATCAACTCCTACGGTTCAAATTATCACGCGAGCTGACTATTCCTACAAAGGTGCTCCACCACGTACCCGGTACCCGTGAATGCAGCAATCGTGCACCTAGTGTTTTAGGGTTTATTTGTTAACATCGCCTTTACGTAACACTCATGTGTGCGAGACAGCGAGAGGCCGACTGCGTGCGTGCGCCTCTTCTCTTCGTATATGTACTCCATCATTTTTCTGGTGTCCAAAAAAATATAATAACTACTAGCAATGTGCCAATGCGTTGCCACACGATCAAAGTAGATTAATACATATTCACCGATTTGATAGAAAAAAGTCTAGTTTTGAAATGCGTATATCACTAAAAATATGTTATGTTTCACTCACAATATATTCCTTTGGCGGTTTTGATGAGATAAGGGAGGAATGTTGTTGGTTTCAAGATTCGAGAAGTGGTATATGTCTAATTTCTACTCTTACTCGAAAGATGCCTGTCGGTGTCAAAACCGGCGGATCTCGGGTAGGGGGTCCTGAACTGTGCGTCTAGGCGGATGGTAACAGGAGGCAGGGGACACGATGTTTTACCCAGGTTCGGGCCCTCTTGATGGAAGTAAAACCCTACATCCTGCTTGATTTATTCTTGACGATATGTGTATTACAAGAGTTGATCTACCACGAGATCGGAGAGGCTAAACCCTAGAAGCTAGCCTATGGTATGATTGTATGTTGTCCTACGGACTAAAACCCTCTGGTTTATATAGACACCGGAGAGGGTTAGGGTTACACAAGGTCGGTTACAAAGGAGGAAATATCCATATCCGTATTGCCTAGCTTGCCTTCCACGCCAAGTAGAGTCCCATCCGGACACGAGACGAAGTCTTCAATTTAGTATCTTCATAGTCCAATAGTTCGGCCGAAGGATAGAGTCCGGCTGTCTGGAGACCTCCTAATCCAGGACTCCCTCAGTAGCCCCTGAACCAGGCTTCAATAATGATGAGTCCGGCGCGCAGTGTTATCTTCGGCATTGCAAGGCGGGTTCCTCCTCCAAACACATCACAGAAGAGTTTGAATACCGGGATAGTGTCCGACCCTGTAAAATAAATTCCACATACCACCGTAGAGAGAATTATATTTCCACAAATCTTAATCTGCTGACACGCTTTGGCAACATGACATCAGGCCATGGCTTGGTGATTTATTCAAACCGTTTTTCTTCAACCAGATCCACACATAACGCGAGGCGGTTTCTTGACACGTCTTGTCAAAGCAGAGATCGTGTTCCCCTAATTACGGGATTCTGATCAATACGGTCGTGGGTAACCCAACCGTGCCTAGGACTCCTAGATTTTAGGAAAGTCCCAAACGGCCACTAAGAGGACGCTTGATATTCACCCTCTTTATAAAGGGACAAGGCTTTTACTTTTTTTCCTCCCGTGCTCAATCGAATCCTTCCCCTGCCTCGAGTTCTAACACCCAAAGCCCAGGTCAGGTGCTTCGGACCTTCAATGATGTCCGGATCTAGCCTTCAAGGCCGGTGGATGCCCTCCTCCGTTACGGAAGAGGATATCAAGAAGTTGAGGGAGGCCAGATACCTGACCGCCGAGGTTTTGCATCGGCTGCCTGCCCGAGGGCAGGTCGTCCCTACTCCCAAACCCAACGAGAACACTTTGTTCGCCACCCACTTCCTCCGAGGTCTAGGCCTCACTCTGGATCCCTTCGTTAGGGGTTTGATGTTCTATTACGGGCTAGATTTCCACGATCTAGCCCCGGACTCCTTTCTCCACATATCGTCATTTATTGTCATATGTGAGGCCTTCCTCCGCATTACCCCTCACTTCGGCCTGTGGGTCAAGACCTTTGACGTGAAGCCGAAGATGGTCAAGGGGCAGCATGTAGCGTGCGAAGGAGCATTAATAAGCAAGATAGCTGGAGCTCCATGGCCAAAGGGTTCCTTTCCAGAGGTGTCCGGATTATGGCAACGGGAGTGGTTTTACATCACAGCTCCCAGAAGTGCCAATTGGGTGGCTGCCCCTGCTTTCCGCTCGGGCCCTCCACCACAACTGATGTCATGGATTAGCAGAGGGCTGAGCTGGGGTCCAGCCAAGGACGTGCCTATACTACAGAGCCGCATTCAAGATCTCTTCGAAGGAGATTTCAATCTGGTTGTGGTGGTGCAAGTCATGCTGTTTCGTCGAGTCCAGCCTTGCAAACGCCGCCCCCTCCGCATGTGGGAGTTCAACCCAGAAGGACCGCGCACTATTCAGAATTTCCTCGGCCTGATGCACGAGGAGATGTATAAATCATTCTTCGGACTCCAAATAGAGTGTCCGGATACTACCGAGGACGTGGGCCTGAGCAGCAACCGCACCGCCGACCAAGTAAGTAATCCTCTAGCCGAACACACCGTCTTTCATTTATCGTGACGTCATTCTGAGAAATCGCTCTTTGACCAGGACTGGCTAACAAAGGCGAAGATGATTCGGTGTTTGGCCCCCCTTCCTGATGGTTTGGACAATCCGGTACTGGAAAAGATGCTCGAGCTAGCTATCGGATTTCGGGTTCCGGCAGACCCTTGAGGTTCGAACACTGGGGTGCGCGCGGAGATTTCGCCTCCTACCTACCTGCACCCCTCTGACTTGCTAGGATCTAATCTATGACAAGAACAACACAAGAGACACAGGGTTTATACTAGTTCGGGCCACCGTTGTGGTGTAATACCCTACTCCAGTGTGTGGTGTGGTAGATTGCCTCTTGGGCTGATGATGATGAACAATACAAGGAAGAACAGCCTCGCGAGGGTCTGTTCTTGGCTGGGGCGATGAACTGCTGGGAGGAGCTCAGTCACCTTTCTCTCTCTCTCTTTCTGATCGAAACCCCTCTCTCAAGAGCCTCCTTCTCCGAACTCCTCGGTCCTCTCTGTCTGTCTCTCTCTCTCCTTATCTCTTCCCTTTTCTTCTTTTTCTCTAGCGGGTGGCTGATCCTATTTATAGAGGCCCTGGTCCTCTTCCCAAATATCGAGCGGGAAGGGAGCCAACAATGGCGGGCTAATTTGAAGGGGGACAGCTAGTACTAGCTGCCCTGACAAAAGTAGTCTTCGCCTGCGCAAAGCTCTGGTGATGATGCCGTCTTGGGCTCCACGGTGACCTCCGTCTCGTAGTCCTCCTGGTCTTGGTCTCGTTGCACCGAAATGGCAACCTTTGCCTGATGCCTCGGTACTCCGCGGCTGCGCTTGCCCCCTTTGCACCAAAGAGGAAAGGAGGACACTTCGCGGGTTGGCACCCGCCTGGCGCCCTCAGTCGTCATGGCTTGCGTCACGGGCACCTCGTGAGGTACCCTGCCTTGATCTCTCCGCCTCCTCATGAGCCAGCCTGACGAGGCCGTGCCTGAGGAAGCTCCGCGTCGTCCGCCCCGCGAGGCTTCGCCCCTCGCGAGGGTCTTGGGTTTGTGTTGGTGAAGACGGGCCACACTGGGCCCCCCTTTTGAGCCACGCCGCAGGACGCAGGCAGGCAAGTCTGGGGACCCCCATTCCCAGAACGCCGACAGTAGCCCCCGGGCCCAAGGCGCGCCCAGACTTGGCCGTGCAGGGAGGAGGAAGGGCAAGAGCGAAGCACCGCGGGCCCCAACAGCCTGCGGCCTTGGGCGCCGCGTGGCGGTTGGTTGGACGTGGGCGTCCCAGCAACCGCGCGAGTTGATAACGGAGCGGCACTCACCTAGGCTTTGCTTCTTGCTTTCCCTGGTTGCTGCTCAGATCCCCTTTCCTGCGCCTCTCCTTCCTCCAAAATTTCCAGATCCACTCCGTCCGTGTGACCTAGGAAGCCATGGCGCCTCGTCAGCCCCTGGCCGTAGCTTGGTACTCATCTGCCCTGGATCCGCCGAACGGGTCAGAGGCGAGCCTTGCCCGGTTGCGTCAGATGGCGACGGCGCGGGGCATCAACGGGGCGAAGGTGTTTAAAGCCGGCTCCGCCACCCCCGAGGGTCAAGGGAGCACCTTCTATCCGCTCTTCGTATGTGCCATTGCTGCTGGCCTGGTGCCTCCCTTCTCTGAGTTCTTCTTCTCTGTCCTCCGCCACTATAAGTTACAAGCCCTGCATCTCCACCCCAACTCCGTCCTTCTCCTGGCAATCTTCGCCTATTACTGCGAGGCTTACGTAGGGGTGCAGCCCTCAGTGGCCTTGCTGCGCCACTACTTCTACCTCCGGACCTCTCGTGGTACTGCTTCTGCGTGCGCGAGCTTCGTCGCGTACGGTGGCGCCATTGCCATTTCGAACCCCGGGAAAAGGATTGAGGGCTTCAGGAGCAAGTGGGTCTTGGTGGATGCTGGGCGCATCCACCCTCGGCTGATCTTGCCCATGGAGCAGCCCATGAGCTCCAGCAATTGGGGTCGAGCGGAGCTCACAGACCCCCGCGCGAAGCTGATGTTGGAGAAGATGGACGCGGATCTGAGGCCGGCCAATATGGCGGCGGCGAAGCTGACCGGCGCGTCGCTGCTGAGGGAATTCCTGGAGCACCAGCTGGCTCCGCTTCGGCAGTACTCACTTCCGATGTGGAGGCCCCGTCCGAGCCCCGCGGCCTTAGCCAACGGAGATCTGGCTGCTGTCCTCCAATCTCTGGTCGGGGGCGATGTGGCGTGGTTGGCGGGCGCTCCTACGCCCTTGTTCCTCCGTAACGACTAGGAGCAGGTAGTGGAGTCCATGCCTGTCTTCAACGGGGATGGGCCCGTGCCCATGGAAACTCCCGAGGAACCGGTGGACGTGCCCTCCGACGACTCCTGCGAAGAGGAGGAAGGAGGGGAGCGAGGAAAAGGGCCTGACCCCGAGGCGACTGACGGAGAGTCGAGGGTTCCCCTCCCCCGGTGTAGGTCCCGCGTTCTCCACCTCTCTCCGAGCGATGACGACGAGGATGCCGACGAAAACAACGACGAGGACAACGACGAGCAGGATGGCGGGAGCTCACCCCCCACCCCTAAGAAGGACAGGACCGGGCTGATCTCCCGCGGGTCTGCCCCGGCCCCGGGGCGGACCGCAGATGCACCCTCCGCCTCCAAGCTTCCCGAGGTTGACCCTTCCAGCCGGCTTTCTGGCTTCAAATTTGGCCGGAGGCCGCTTGAGCTCATGGGTGACGACCCGTAAGCATTCGATTCTTGACTTTATTTCTTGCTCTGCTTCTGTGGCTTGACGTCCACATTTCTTGGATAGGCTGGCGCCCGCAGCAAAGAAGCCGAAGGGAGGTCCCGAGGTTCCACCCGCGGCAGCGCCTCTGCCTCCGAGGGAGGGTGACCGCGACACACAGGCTTCTCCTGCCCGGTCGTCCTCGCGAGGCCTGGCTGAGCCGGCTGGGGCGAGCTCAGCCCCCATGGCCCAAGTGGCTCCCGAGGTGCTTTTGCCTGCCGCCGCCACTACAGCTGTCGGGGCGCGGCAGACTCCGCCTCAGGATGCTGCGGTCGCGCTGCTGCCTTCTCCTCCTACTCCACCGGCTGCTGTCTCTCCGACTCCTTCCGCCGTCCTGGATCGTGCTGTTGTTGAGCTGGACCGACTGCGGTAGGATCTTCTTGGCGCCGACCCCGCTTGGTGGCCGGGCGCTTGGAGCTGGCTTCAGGATGGGTTCGCTCCGACGCTTCGATTCGGGCGGCGCTGGTCCAGGCCTCGACGACATGCGACGAGGAGAAGCAGGCCGTCCTTGAGGCGAAGGCTGCTCGTGACGCAGCCCTGGGGGAGGTGGTCGACGTCCGTGGGCGTTGCAAGGCGCTGGAGGGCGAGCTGCAAGATTTGTGGGACCAGCTCGCGAACGAGGTCCGCCTTCGCCAAGAGCAGGAAGAGGGCGTGAAGCCTCGCGAGGCGGCTGTCAAGGAGAGGGAGGTCAAGCTCAAGAAACGCCATGACCACCTAGGCACGCTGGAGCAGGAGTTGGGGGCGAGGAAGGCCAAGCTGGACGACAAGGCCCTGGTTCTTGCCGAGGACCGCGTGGCCTTCACGGAGATGGAGGCGAGGGCTCGCTCCTCACTGAGGACGCTTTACGACAGTGGCCTGGAGAGCCCACTGGCTGGCACCGAGGACGGCCCCGCCAAGCTGCTTCCCTTCCTGGTTCACGATCTTGAAGATGTCGCCCTTGGCCTTGGCCCCACGGCCGAGGCCGAGGCGTGTGTCCTGTCTTCTGCAGCACTGACGCGAGTCCTCACCCACATCTGCCTTCGCGATCCCGGTGTCGACCTCGACAGCCTGCTGGAGCCAGTGAGCGGCGAGCCTGCCGCTGCCGAGGCCGTGAAGGGTCGCGCAGAGGCCCTGCTGGGGAAGTTCCGGGCCTTCAGCACCAAGCCGAAGCAAGACGCTGCCGACCTCACCACTCCGTGAGGCGTACCCAATCCTCGCTGCTCCACCGCCGACAAGTGACTCCGTCGCGGCTCCTGTCCTGCCTTTAATTCCTGCACATGTATCATGCCTCGGGGAGGCGTTTAAACTTGCATTTGGCTTTGAGATAACAGTGTGGACTGTAATATTTGCTTTTGAATTCCTTGAAATTTGCGCCTTTCCTTCCTACTTGCTTATGTTCTACGCCGGCAGAGCCCGGCCCCGCGCATGCCTTACCCAGCGTTGGTCCCGACCAGAAACCAGGACAGGGCCAAGGAGTGAGGGGCCACGTGACAACTTAGGCTCCTGAGTCGCGATGCTCAGGAGTCCCCCTTGGCGCACGAACAACAAGTAGGGAGGTGTGATGCGGGTGGATCTACCTTTCTACGTCTACAGAGCCCGGCCACACGCGTGCCTCACCCAGTATTGGTCCCGACCGGAAACCAGGATGGGGCCACGGAGTGAGGGGCTACGTGACCAGTTAGGCTCCTGAGTCGCGATGCTCAGGAGTCCCCCTTGATGCTCAAACGGCCTTCGTACCTTGGCTCCGCTCGGGGAGAGACGCGCGACGAACCAGGCCCGGGGGGACCTGGCTGGGCGGCGTGCGTCTGGGTGTGACCCAGGCACAGCCCCCGTGCCCAGCCCCCTCACGCGGCACTCCCAAGGGGAGGCGTTACGATGAGGCTAGACACTGAGCTCTGGGCTCCCTGAGGTTGGTGCGGCCCGGGGGCCACCCTCAGTTGTTTATCACCAGCGCGGAGCATAGCGCTACGGTATGTGTACGGGCATAGCCGCTCCTCGGCAGTGTCGTCAGCCAGCGCGGAGCATGGTGCTTCCACTGGTACGTGGGAGGGGGCCCCCCTTTGGGAGGAGCCCCCGGGGCGTGTACAACCCCGCCCTAACACGTGGCTGGCGCGGTAGGGCCTGGCGAGGTGTATCTGGGCACCCGTGAGCCAGCGCGGGACTCACGGGGCCCTACCTCTAGGCGGGTTGCGCCTGGCACTGGGCCTTATCTTGTGATGTGTCCCTGCAAATTTGGTTAGATGTCGGCACTCTACGTCCTCGGGTCCCGGCCCTCGAGCTGGTCTCAGCCGTCGCTGGTATGCCAGGTCGCGATGCCATGGACAAGGCCAGAGGGTGAGGGCTGGAGAGCCAATAAGAGCCCTGAGTCGCGATGCTCAGGTACCCCCCCTTTAACGTGCAAGTGGTCGGCATGGAGAAGAAGAGGTGCCATGGACCGGCATCCAATAATCAAGCATGGTGGGTCTAACGCATAATCGGAAATAAACGCAAGTGGGATACATGTCGCTGGGCCTGGCCCGAGCGGCTTGGGGATCATGCAGCCCGAGGGGCGCCCCCAACAAGGTAAGCTAACAACATGGAATAAAAAAGGGATACACGCCGCAGGGACGGACCCACACGGCCTGGGAATAATGCAGCCCTAGGGGGGGCGCTCCCAGCTGGAAATAAAACTTGAAAGATGTCACCTGATGATGTTGAGGACAAAGGAGTGTTGATGTAGCAGGCTTGGTGGGCTGCGGGAGCCGATCCTCACAAGCCCCCAGGCCCAGGGGCCTCGGGAGGCTCCGGAGGCGCTGGCGGCTCCTCGCGGGTCATCTCCATCCCTGCCAGGGCTGCGGAACGTCCGGCCTCTCGCGCCTCCATGATGCCCCTCATGAGGCGCTGGTACGTGTCAGCCGCGTTCGGCAAGCCGTAAGGCATGCGAACGTAGCTGTGGGGTGGGCCTCCGCAGCGCCCCACTCGCGAGGGCCAGAGGCGCTCCAGAGAGGCGACTCGGTTGAGCCCTGGTATGTCGATGCAGACGTGCAGCCCACCATCCTCGCCTGGATGGGGAGCCACAGCTGGCAGGCGGCGGCCGCCTTTCATGACCCTTGACTCCTGTAGCTCCTGAATGGCCTTGCTGATGAAGTCCTGAGGGTCTGGATTTCCTTGCCTTGCTCCTTCTTGAGGGAAATGTGCTTCGAAACACGCCTCCATGTGGTGCCCAAGCGCCTCCCTCGTGACCCTAGCTAGGTCGGTGGCCCTCCAGGGGAGAGCCCCCGAGCCCTGCCTAAGGAGGGCGCCGGGCGCGCTTTCCTATGCGATGGAAGGAGGTTCCCCCTGGGCAGGTGCAGGCCCAGAGGGGCCTGTCTCCTGAGTGGTCGGGCCGGACGATGTCTTCTTCTTCTTAGGGGCGGTCTCGGGAGGCCTCCTGCTTCCACGATCCGGGTCTTCCAGTGACGCGGCCTGAAAGGCTCGTTCCAGGGAACACACCGCGTCCTTCTCTTCACAGGGCATCGTGATGACTCCCCCGCTTCCTGGCATCTTGAGGACGTTTTAGCCGTGGTGAGTTACGGCCATGAACTTGGCCAGCGCTGGGTACCCAAGGATGGCGTTGTACAGCAGGCAAATGTGAGTGACGTCGAAGTCGATGAGCTCGGTGCGGTAGTTGTCGCGTGCCCCGAAGGTGACAGGGAGGCGGACCTGCCCAATCGGGACCGTGGAGCCGTTGGTGATACCGGAGAAAGGCTTGGTTGGCTGAAGCTGGCTGTAGGGCACTTGGAGGTTGTTGAATGTTTCCACGGACAGGACGTTGAGCCCTGTCCCGCCATCGATGAGGGTCTTGGTGACCACCACGTTGCTGATGATTGGGGAACAAAGCATCGGGAGGACTCCGGCTATAGCCGCACACTTGAGCTGATCTGCTGACCTGAACGTGATGGCGCACGCCGACCACCTGAAGGGCGCGTGGCTTCGAGCTTGGGGAGGACTGAGTTCACTTCGCGGGCGAACTGCTTGAAGATGCGCTGAGAGGCTACGGCTTGTGCCCCGCCCAGGATGCAGGCGATCGCACGCGGCTCCTGGAAGCCCCTAGCCCCCTCGTCCTGGTGGCGGTCCTCGTTTCTCCTTGGCTGCGGCGGCAGCGGTGGGAGGCCTGCGTTGCCTTGTGGGTGATCCTCGCGAGGCTGATCCCTCCAGCCTCCCTCGCGAGGCGGGTCTTGCCAGCGATCCTCGCGAGGTTGATCGCGCCACCCTTGGCGCGGGCCTTGGTCTTCCCAGCGTCCTGCGTTCCTTCCTCCTCCTCGGTCGTAGCCCCGGTCACTGTGGTCAGGGCGACGGTCGATCCTTCCTTATCGCACGGCTCGGAGCTCTTGACATTTGTTGGTGTTGTGGGTGTGGAGATCATGGTACACACAGTACTGTCTACCCTTGGAAGGTTCGGGCTGATCTCTGCCTCGCTTGGTGTCTGGTTCTGCCGCGGGCACGGCAGCCCCTTGCGCTTCACATCCTTGGCCTTGGGCTTCTTCTCTTCTAGGTCCGCGGCAGGCAGCTCGAGGAGGGAGAGTCGCCCTTCCTCGGCCCTGGCGCACTTGGTTGCCAGGTTGAACAGCTCCAAGGAAGTGCACAGGTCTTCATGCATCACCAGCTCCTCCTTCCTCTTGACGTCGCACACGCCGTCGGAGAAGGCCGAGATGATGGCCTCATCAGTCACCTTGGGAATCTTGAGGCACGCGTTGTTGAAGCGCTTGATGTACTTCTACAGGGTCTCCCTGGGCTGTTTCTTGATGCGGCGCATGTTGCTCACGGCGGGTGGCCGGTCGCGAGTGCCTTGGAAGTTGGCGATGAAGCGGGTGCGCATCTCGTCCTAGGAGGAGATTGTGCCTGGAGCCAGGTTTAGGAGCCAGGTGCGGGCCCCGTCCTTGAGCGCCATGGGGAACCAGTTCGCCATGACCTTCTCATCTCCGTTGGCAGCTTCGATGCCCAGCTCGTAGAGCTGGAGGAACTCCGCAGGGTTAGCCATGCCGTCGTAGCGAGGAGGCAAGTCTGGCTTGAACTTGCCGGGCCACACGACGCTGCGTAGCTCGGCGGTGAAGGCGCGGCAGCCTGCTGTGGCCACGGGAGGCTTTGGATGACGGGGAGCTTGGTCTTGCATGTCCCCACGCGCTGCAGCTGGGAGCAGCGCGGGGTCTTGACGCGCGGGAGCAGGAGCATGGTCGCGACATGCTGGAGCAGGGAGCGCCCGGGCAGCTTCTTGCGGGCGAGGAACTTCTTGACAGCTCTGCTCTTGCCGCGCTGGCACCTGACGGAGCGGGTTCCGTCCAGGGGCCACGCGCCTTGGAGCCATGGCGCCTTCCTGAGGAGTAGGCGGCCGGGGCGCCGCCGGAGCTTCATCGCCCGCGCGGGGCGGGGTGCGGTGCAGCGGAACGGACGGCGCAGGAGAGCCCCCTGCTGCGCGGACGAGCTCGGCGACGCGGTCGAGCCATTCTTCGTAGACGTCGTCGACGGGACGGTAGCGCAGGAGCTCGTTTGCCGCGATGAGTGCAGCCCGAGCCTCCATGGGCGCGCGGAGTGCGCGGGACGAAGAACCAGCTGGGGCGAGCGAGGGAGTTGCGGTGCGGCCGTCTTGCCGCACGGACGGATGCTGGGACGATGCTTGCTGCTCGTCCCCCGCCGGGCCGGTGGCGGCGTTGACGGCAGGTGACGGGGAACGGCGAGGACGCCCACCGACAGGGGCCGTTTGGGCGACGCGGGAAGCGAGTACGGCCCGGCGCTCGGCGCGGGCCCGACGAGCGTCAGACATGGGCGTGATGGTCGGAGGAGAACGGGGCAGTGGAAGACGATTCCCGGCGCACCCCTACCTGGCGCGCCAAATGTCGGATTTCGGGTTCCGGCAGACCCTTGACGTTCGAACACTTGGGTGCGCGCGGAGATTTCGCCTCCTACCTACCTGCACCCCTCCGCTTTAATCTATGACAAGAACAACACAAGAGACACAGGGTTTATACTGGTTCGGGCCACCGTTGTGGTGTAATATCCTACTC
Source organism: Triticum urartu (assembly GCF_003073215.2). NCBI lineage: Eukaryota > Viridiplantae > Streptophyta > Magnoliopsida > Poales > Poaceae > Triticum > Triticum urartu. The sequence goes on along the minus strand of NC_053022.1, from coordinate 522,443,409 downwards.
CAGTGTGTGGTGTGGTAGATTGCCTCTTGGGCTGATGATGATGAACAATACAAGGAAGAACAGCCTCGCGAGGGTCTGTTCTTGGCTGGGGCAATGAACTGCTGGGAGGAGCTCAATCACCTTTCTCTCTCTTTCTTTCTGATCGAAACCCCTCTCTCAAGAGCCTCCTTCTCCGAACTCCTCGGTCCTCTCTGTCTGTCTCTCTCTCTCCTTGTCTCTTCCGTTTTCTTCTTTTTCTCTAGCGGGTGGCTGATCCTATTTATAGAGGCCCTGGTCCTCTTCCCAAATATCGAGCGGGAAGGGAGCCAACAATGGCGGGCTAATTTGAAGGGGGACAGCTAGTACTAGCTGCCCTGACAAAAGTAGTCTTCGCTTGCGCAAAGCTCTGGTGATGACGCCATATTGGGCTCCACGGTGACCTCCGTCTCGTAGTCCTCCTGGTCTTGGTCTCGTTGCACCGAAATGGCAACCTTTGCCTGATGCCTCGGTACTCTGCGGCTGCGCTTGCCCCCTTTGCACCAAAGAGGAAAGGAGGACACTGCGCGGGTTGGCACCCGCCTGGCGCCCTCAGTCGTCATGGCTTGCATCACGGGCACCTCGTGAGGTACCCCGCCTTGATCTCTTCGCCTCCTCGTGAGCCAGCCTGACGAGGCCGTGCCTGAGGAAGCTCCGCGTCGTCCGCCCCGCGAGGCTTGGCCCCTCACGAGGGTCTTGGGTTTGTGTTGGTGAAGATGGGCCGCGCTGGGCCCCCCTTTTGAGCCACGCCGCAGGCCGCAGGTAGGCAAGTCTGGGGACCCCCGTTCCCAGAACACCGACACTAACGCCCTGCCCGGTGCCCTCAAAGGAAGATAAAGGGGGGAATAATGAGGGCGAAAGTGGGCCCCCACCGCTACCAATTCCAATCGAGGGAATAAGTGCCTCTGTGAAGGAGGATAACCAAGGGGAAGAATCTGACATTCTCTCGCTCCGGGGAAGGAAGAGGACTGCCTCTGAAGAGCCGAAACCAAGGCTTCCAAACGGGAGAAGAAGTCTCCACCAGAGGGTCCTGCCTCGGAGGGTGCTCTTGCCGCACAAAGTCCGCGCGGGGATCAGCCCTCTAACGAGCCGTAAGTGATAAAAAATGCTTAATAGTAAAGATATTATACCTTACTTCCGAGGAAAATAACCGAAGCGTTTATCTTGCAGTTCGGATCTTAGCCCTTCTCAACAGAGCTCATCTTCAGGGGATCTTCTTCCGGAGATGATGGAGAGCGAAACGCCTCCCCTGGACTCCCCCGCTCAAGAAGCGGGCGACCTTGAGGTGTCGTCACGGGGGGCCTCCCCGGGTCCGGTGAGGCCAGAAGATAATCCTATGGTCACCCGAAGTCCCCAGTATCCGGCCCTTGAAGAGGGCAAACAAAAGAGTCCGGCGCCGTTTGGTATGCGGTCGGACGCACTCACGGATCTGCTGAAGCGAGCGACCATCTCGGAAGAACACCATATGTTGATGGGCTCGGCGATGGAAAGGATTTCGTCCGCCGAAAGCGGGTTGCATGACGCCTTTATGAGTCTACCAACTGGTTTTGAGGTACGTAAAATGATATACATTTGTGATAGTACCACACATTTTTAGGTGTGTCCTGTGTAGGTAGTAGCCCCTGAGACTCTGGTTGTCACCGAGAATGGCGGCAAATAGAGGATCGTAGTCCCAGGTAATAACCATACCGCTTTTATGTGCAGGTGGTGGAAGCTCCAGTGGCTAGCCAGACTAGTTTGCCGAACTAAAGCAGCAACAGGATGCGGCAGATGCCGACATCGAGCTTGTTAACAAGCGGCTTGACGAGGCACAGGGTAAGTGATGTTTTCTAGTGAATGTCACATAGGAAGAGCAGTGTGATGCCAGTATCTAATATGTTGTGACTGCAGATGGAGCTGCCACCATGGAGACCCTTTGGGTGGAACTTGCCCGAGCCAAAGAACAAGCAAGGAGTAGTAATGCAGCTGCTTTGAAGGCGGCCGAAGAGTTGAGAGCCGAGAAGGCTGCGCATTGCGAGAGCAAAGAGAAAATGGCCAAGATGGCTGTAAAGTTAAAAGACACTGCCGACCGTTGCCAGTTCCTTGAAGAAGAAAACCGAGCGAAGGCGACGGACCTTGAAGAGGCCACGATGGCGACCAAAGACACCCACTCTGCTATGAGAGTGAAGAAGGAGGAGCTGCGTGAAGCCGGGGATATTGTGGCTGGGAAGCCCTTTATGTTGCGGAGGAAGTTCGGAGTTCCGTGGTATGCCCCTCTGGATCGGCTGTGGAGTTCGGCAGACGCATATCTGGACTTGGCGGCGAGCGTGCTCGATGTGGCCGAATACTTCCGAGATCAAACAGATCGTGAAGTGGACAAGCTGTTCTGGTCGCAGTTTAACGTTCGAGAGCGTCCGCTTCCATTTACTGACCAGCTAGCCGAATGGGCCGAACTCAATAGGTTGTCCGGACTCGCCATGAGGTCTATCGTGGATCAGCTGTGGCCGGAAAGGCCAAAGCCGAACAGCTATTTTAGCCTGGTGCAGCAGTTCGTTGGTGCGGTGCTGCGCATCAATACGATGAAGAGGTCGACATGCATAGAAGGCTCGCGGATGGCCCTTGCCCGTGTCAAAGCATACTGGGCGGAGATGGATGCCACCACTGTTGTGGTGCAGGGTTCAGCCATAGGCCGAGTGGCTGCCGAGCACTATTTTGAAGAAGTTCTTGAGGGTGCTCGTTTGATAGAGGCCCAGTGCTCGAAGAATATTATGTTTGAGTGACATGTATTCCCATTGTAAAAACAATGTTTTAGTAAATTTATCAAGGTTGTATTTATACTTTTGCCCGTAAGTAATATGATGCCTCCTGTGCGGCCGTTTACGTATGTATATCCTGAAAGATTGCAGTTGTCGGCTTCAGCCCCCACGCATATAATGCGGGTGTGTTCGCAGAAGACGCGTGTTCACACTTAATACAACTTCTTGGTCCTATTAAGGAGGTGATAGCGCAGCGAACTAGGCAACTGGACTATAATGCTTTAACACTTTCACTTAGCCAGAGGAGTTGGACAGTGGGGCTACTATATAGCCCCTGGTGGCTCCGCACTCACTCGAATTCGGGGTGCGTATATGCCTGGCCGGGAAACAGCCCTTCGTTAAGCCGGAGGAATTCTAAGATTCCGATAGGTCATCGAGTGGTTGACCAGTCTCACGCTATATCATGACAGTCAGTTTTCGGCTTTCTCTACTTAGGTGCTCGTCTGGATGAACCAGGGCACAATCGCAGTAGTTCTCCTGGTGCCGCCTTAGCCGATAGAGCGGAACGTAAGGCAGCAAAACACAAGAGCCGGGCAAACCCAACATTTGACCAAAGACATGATTCGGAGCTGATGCATATAAGGCCAAACTCGCGACGCCGAACACTCCCTAAGGTATTCGGTCTTTATGGTGTAAACCGGGCCTAAACAGTGCCCTTTGTAAGAAGCCCCTGGTGTCCAGGTACGTGCATTATTCTGATGTGGCCACATGCCAAGACGTCAGCATCCTTCTCAATTGTACTGAGAATCCGAGGGATGTGTATCAACAAGAGACAGTAAAAACGGTTGACGCAGGGTCTTAATCTAGAAGGAAATCCTTGGAATGGGTCCCTGCTGCACGTCTGCGCATGTGTCTCCGTTGTGCCGTATCCTGGATGGGTGTAGCACGATGGTCATCTGTAAAAGAGAGGAACTTAGGTGAAAAGTTGTCGTGCAAAAAGGTAGGTTTAAAGAACCATGTATAATTCAAGATGAGTAAAAATTGCCACTTGTCTGTGCGTGTTGAGCCCCTTGTATTTGTAATAGGGGTGTGGCCATCAAACCTGTATGAATTACATATAGCTGCGTCAGACTCGTCGAACCGTGTCCATAGTCTTGACGACCTATCGAATGCTTTAGTTGGTGAGGCCGTTTTAGTGTGCGGCTGCCAAGGCAGCCACACTCTCTTCGGCGCGCAGGGATCGCTCAATATTTTCATTTACTGTAATGATGCCACGTGGACCGGGCATCTTAAGCGTGAGGGAAGCGTAATGCGCTATTGCATTAAAGCGAGCGAAAGCTTTGCGTCCAAGTAGTGCTTGATAGTCACTTTGGAACGGAGCAATGTGGAAGGTTAAATTTTCACTATGAAAGTTATCGGGGAAGCCGAATATAACCTCTAGTAGCAGGGAGCCCGTGCAATGAGCCCCTGGGCCTGGCGTTACTCCTTTAAAGGTAGTATTGCTGTGGCAAATGTTTGTTGGGTCTATCCCCATTTTGCGGATTGTGTCCTGATATATTAGGTTTAGACTGCTGCCACCATCCATCAGGACTCGTGTCAAGTGGTATCCGTCAATTATTGGATCTAATACTAAGGCAGCCCATCCTGCGCACCGGATACTTGCCGAGTAATCCTGATGGTCGAAGGTGATCGGTTGAGACGGCCAGTGGAAGAACTCCGCGGTGATAGGCCCTTGGGCATATTTATCTGGGGGTGCCGCTTTGTTTCTCCCCTTTATCACGTGTAACATGTTTACTGTTTTGACTTCTGGTGGAAATTTCTTCTGTTCCCCTGTGCTTTGCTTGTGAGGCTCATCCTCGTCTTCGCTTGGTGTATCCTGCCCCTTATGTTCGGCGTTGAGCTTGCCGGACTGCTTGAAGACCCAACATTCTCTATGGGTGTGATTTGCATGTTTATCGGGGGTGCTATGGATCTGACATATTTGGTCCAGAATTTTGTTTAGGCTGGACAGTTCATTTCTGGCGCCTTTAGAGGGCCGCTTTTGCTGACCTGGCCGAGAGCTTCTGAATCCGGCGTTTACCGCCGTGCTCTTCGGGCTGTCTTCTTTATTCTGGCGCTCATTATTTTTGCTGCGTCGTGATTTCCCGTTTCCATCTCTAACTTCGGATGTACTTGGGTCGCTGGTGCTGCATCGGGCTAGCCAGCTGTCCTCACCCGCGCAAAAGCGGTTCATGAGGCTTGTTAATGCTGCCATTGTTCTCGGCTTTTCTTGGCCGAGGTGTCTGGCAAGCCATTCGTCTCGGACGCTGTGTTTAAAAGCTGCCAAGGCTTTGGCGTCCGGACAGTCGACTATTTGGTTCTTTTTAGTAAGAAACCTGTTCCAAAGCTTTCGGGCTGACTCTCCGGGCTGTTGAGTTATATGACTTAAATCGTCCGCATCCGAAGGTCAGACATAAGTCCCTTGAAAATTTGCCCGAAAAGCGTCTTCGAGCTCTTCCCAACTTCCAATGGAGCTTTCGGGGAGGCTTTTAAGCCAGTGCCGAGCTGGCCCTTTGAGTTTGAGGGGTAAATACTTCATGGCATGGAGATCATTTCCTCGAGCCATATGGATATGGAGGATACAGTCCTCAATCCAGACCCCAGGGTCTGTTGTTCCGTCGTATGCCTCTATGTTTATGGGTTTGAATCCCTCTGGAAATTCATGGTCCAGCACCTCGTCGGTGAAACACAGGGGGTGTGCGGCACCCCTGTATCTGGGTGTACCGCGTTGTTCGGATGTTTGTTGTGTTGCATCGTATGCTGGAGCGTGCTTGCGTGGTCCATAGATGGATTTGGTTGCGCCATACTTTTGATGCGAGCCCTTGCGTGGATCGTGTATTAACTTATGTGCGGCGTTGTTTGCCGCTCTATGTTGGCCATGAGGTCGTCTATCCGTCCAGATGGCCGTTTTAATTTTTGGTTGCGGGGGATCTAAGGCCTCCTCATCGAATTCAGGTAGCAACTTCCGCTTCGGGTAGCTCTTGGTGGGGAGATTACCGCCGTACTTCACTGCTGTGCTGAGTACTTTACTCCATCTGATTCTGAGTGTGTCTTGCGTAGCCTTGAGCCTTTGCTTCTGCTTTTTTAGACTTCTCGCAGTGGCAACAAGCCTTTGACGGGCATTCTGTTGCTCCGGGTGTCTGTCCAGTTTGATGTCGTTCGGACTATTATCTTCAACAGAGTCGGGTTGTTCGGTTTGATTCTCCGTGTTGCCGTGGTCCGGCGATGGTTCTCCCTGCTCTAACGCTGGGTCTATATGATCGTTGTTTCTGCCGAGGCGGGATTTGGAGCGGCACTTACGCCGCCGCTTTGACTGCTTCTCGAGGGGACAACCCTTCGTTGTGTCCTTCCGTTCCTCGTCGTCATTTTCTTTTGGTGTGTCCACCATGTATACGTCATGTGATGAAGTGGGCGTCCAGTGCCCTGTGGGCAGTGGTTACTGTTCGTCTCCTGCGTCGTCGTCCATACCATCGATGTCTTCGGAGTCGAAGTCGAGCATGTCGGTTAAGTCATTGACAGTGGCTACTATGTGGGTGGTGGGTGGGCGGACAATTTCTTCGTCATCCGCATCCCAATCCTGCCGGACATAGTTCGGCCAGGACTCTCCTGACAAAGAGAGAGACTTTAATGAATTCAGTATGTCGCCGAAGGGCGAGTGCTGAAAGATTTCCGTGGAGGTGAACTCCATGATTGGCGCCCAGTCGGATTTGATAGGCACGGGCGCAGGCGGTTCAGAGTCTGTGGCCGGGGAAGGATCCGACAGTCTGGCAACATGACTCTCGTGAAGGGTAAGGTTGATATTCGGCTCGATCGGCGCTGAGGATACGGCCTCTGTGACAGGGTCTATCCACCCGTCCATGGATGGCGCAACTGGCTCCGAATTGAGGCTCGGAGCGGCTGCCGGTGCGATCTCCTGAATACGGTCCGATGGTAGAGCTAACTCGTACTCATCGTGATAGCATGGCGCACAAGGCAGGGGCTCGAATCCGTCGAAGATCAAGTCTCCGCGGATATCGGCCATGTAATTTAAGCTTCCAAACCTGACCTAAAGGCCAGGGGCGTAGCTTTCGATCTGCTCCAGATGGCCAAGCAAGTTGGCCCGTAGTGCGAAGCCGCTGAACACAAAGATCTGTCCGAGGAGAAAAGTCTCACCTTGGACTGCATCGCTATCGATGATAGAAGGAGCCATCAAGCCTAACGGCGAAGACACAGAGGAACTCTCAATGAAAGCACCAATGTCGGTGTCAAAACCGGCGGATCTCGGGTAGGGGGTCCCGAACTGTGCATCTAGGCGGATGGTAACAGGAGGCAGGGGACACGATGTTTTACCCAGGTTTGGGCCCTCTTGATGGAGGTAAAACCCTACGTCCTGCTTGATTTATTCTTGATGATACGGGTATTATAAGAGTTTATCTACCACGAGATCGGAGAGGCTAAACCCTAGAAGCTAGCCTATGGTATGATTGTATGTTGTCCTACGGACTAAAACCCTCCGGTTTATATAGACACCAGAGAGGGTTAGGGTTACACAAGGTCGGTTACAAAGGAGGAAATATCCATATCCGTATTGCCTAGCTTGCCTTCCACGCCAAGTAGAGTCCCATCCGGACACGAGACGAAGTCTTCAATTTAGTATCTTCATAGTCCAATAGTCCGGCCGAAGGATAGAGTCCTGCTATCCGGAGACCCCCTAATCCAGGACTCCCTCAATGCCCGTGCGTTGCACGGAACATCAAGATCTTGTGGGAGAAAAGGATGAAGGAGGGAAGGCCTTATTTGCAAATGTGGTGAAGAGTGCGGGTAAATTGCCATATTTTCCTTCCTATGCGTCAGATATAAATCGGACGACCTACATTGCAGGATGGCAGGCCCACCATCATCACCAACTCTATTTTTTATCCCTACTCTTATAAAAAGCATTGTCGGTGATGATCGTGTGCCTGCCATCCTGCAATATAGGCCGTCCGATCTATATCTGACGGATAGGAAGGAAACTATGGCAATTTTGCAAAAAGATACCCACACCCTCTCCACATTTGCAAATAAGGCCTTCCCTCGTTCATCCTTTTCCCCCACAAGATAAAATACTCACACAAATGCATCTTGATGTTCCATGCAACGCATGGGCATCTTGCTAGTTGTTGCAAAAAGCCCATGTGTGTGTGAGAGAGAGGGAGAGTGGAGGAGGACGGAGTGCTTGTGTGACAAAGACACAAGGAGTGTGTGTGCGATAGGTATCAGCTTAAAATGAGGCGATAGTGTGTGTGTGCACGATCGAGAGGGCGTGTCTCAAGAAGGGAAGAAAAATCTACATAGATACATGGAGCAGGAGAGAGACATGTATGCGATGCTGGAAGCACGAGTGTGCGGGTGTATAAACCTATCTAGAGGCTAGCTAGTCGATAAATGTTTGTGAGAGAAATACGAGTCGGTGTGCGAAAGCGAGAGTTTTGTGTGTGCGTGAGAGACGCGGTAGTCGGGAAGGGGAGTGGAAGCAGGAGTTGTGTGTGTGTGAGCGAGAGAGAGAGAGGAGATGGTAGTCGGGGTTGTCTAATCGGTAAACAAACGAATAATGTCAGTCTGGGATGGAGACGAAAAGGAGACCGCAACAAATGTTGTGTCTACAGGAGAGAGAGAGAGAGAGAGAGAGAGAGAGTAATTTTAGTGGTATGAGTCATATGTAGAGACATATAGGGTGTGTGAGAGAATCCCATAGAGAGAAAGACAAAGTGAAAGATGAGTGGAGACTGTGTGTGTGGCGGTGAAAAAGAAAGCTTAGGTACTGAGTGATACCAGAGAACAGTAGAGACGTGAGAGATAATGAAAACCGTGTAATGTATAATGATAGGGACAGTGTGACACTTCTCAAGGGAGACGTCGAGAGACCATGTTTGCGAGGATAGGAGAAACATGAAGTGAGCGTGCGGGTGAGCTGGAGGAAAGAGAGTGATAGCTACCTGAAGGAGCATGCATGCGAGAGAGATGGGCGTGAAAGGAGTGAACAAAAAAGGAATTCAAATATTTGAATTCGAGATGATGATACATGTAATCCATATTTGAACCAAAATTGATCTATCAAACATGCATACTCATATGAATTCACGCACATCTATGTTATTTAATACGTAGATATTACTG